>NC_056525.1:75564222-75745302 GCF_019175285.1 Sceloporus undulatus | reverse complement strand
GGGGTAATACACATTTACTTTGTTTGGCCTCTGAGCTATAGATTCTTCAACTTACTTATTCATTTATGGCCTTAGCCATAATAAGTTGACAAATACAGCAAATAACTTGCTAAAGCAGGTGTATCCCCTTTCCATTTTTTTCATTCAGCTAGGAAAATAGGTATGTAGAGAAAATGTTCGAGCATCATTATTTTGTTTTACATCTTATTAATTTAACAGAAAAGTGTGTGCATGCACACAACACATGATACAGGGCTTCCGGATGGGCAAATCAGCTATCTTTACAGCCAATGACTTTTTCCTACCCCCCTTTTATTGGTCAGTTTTCCTACAGATCAAGTGTTCTTCAAAGGACTAAATGTAAAGACATACTCATGGATGCTTATGTAAACAAACAGCACTTAAGTAACTACAAGGGTAGAAAAATTATTGAATTATTGTGTGGATAGATAGCCTTCATGCACAAATTTAGATGGCAGACCTGAAGACAGAACATAAAGTGAATGTTTTTTTTTTTTTTCTAATAAGGCATGTTAGGTGAAAGAGCATCCACTTTGGGCCATTACGGGCTAGAGTACTGACATAAGAAAGCAGGAATAGGAAGGTCATAGTAAAATATCGGGAAATCACCTCAGATGTGCACTAGATAGATTTCTTTCATTTTCAGGAGCCTGTTCAATTTATTTGGGTTGAACAAAGAATCCCTGGTCATATGGGTTGTGATTCTAGATTGTACGCACTGTATGTATAATTGCAGGCTTTCTGCTTCTCCGGAGATGGAGCTCTTTGAATTGTTCTACATTTTCCCCTTTAAATCAAGAAATGCTTCTAGCAGGATCATCTTGTGTGATGTCTTTTATCTGCTTCTTTCAAACTATAATATGAGGATACTTGATACACTCATAGGGCTATATCATGAGAGAGATTTTCTTGTATGTGGCTGATATAGTATGGCTCCTTTTGGGTGCATCTCTGGCTCCTATATAGGTAATGTTCTGAGCAGCAACCCCCCCCCCACCTCGTACAAGTGCTGATGCCTTTCAGTGCATAGAAAACCTGTGGTATTCCAAATGTTGGGCATTAGCTCCATTAGTCAGCATGGCCATCATCTGGTAGACAAGCTGTTGTTGAGCAACGTGAGGATGTCTACACATTCCTTGTCCCTACTTTATAAGTATTCTCAAATGCCATACAGAATAGTCCTACGTGTGGTGCCTGATGCTGTGTATAGAATGCCAATTGATCATTTAAAATAGTACTTTTATATTTACATTACTAGTGCTTCTCAAGTTGTGTGATGTGGCAGGCCAGCAATTTTGTTTTCTATTGTGCTAGGACTAGTACTGTACCGTATTTTTGCTATATTGCTTATTTGCATTGTTTCCTGGTAACTTGCTGTCAACTGGCAGCTGATGGCTTGCGGACCACCAGCAGTCCACAGACTACCACTTTAAGTAGCACTGATTTAGAGAATATTCAGTTGGACCTCAGTATCCATGGGGTATCCGTTCCAGATGCCCCCACCCCCCATAGATACAAAAAACGCAGGACCTCAAGTCTCGTTCTCCCTAATGACAGCATCACATGTGCACACCCACTAACGCTGCCGCATACATGTGCAGCCATTGAGGACAACAGCACTTGCCATCTGCAGATGCTCAGATCCATGGATGGCAAGCCCATGGATATGGAGGTCCAACTGTATGACTTATCTGAAAGTAGGCGAAGCATGTTCTATATCCATTCATATATGGATGATACAGACTTTGTTTGGCATTGCTTCTGTAGTGTTGAGGAAAAAGTATATTTCATAGTCTTAGCTGTAGACTTAAAGTATGTGAATAAAATTTGCAATGAATGATGAATTTATTCCTTAAATAAACTGAATAATGTAGACTACTATAGAATGCTGAAGGAAATACGCTGCCTTTAGATCACAAAAGCTGATGCAGATTTATGAATACATGTTGTGATCAGCCCCAGATCTTGTCAGTCCTGTATATTGGGATTTGAGAGGGTATTGTGGAGACTTTCTTCACATTTCACTACTGTCTCTCTGTTGCAGCTGAAATTAAAGGAAATGGGGCAAATTAGTAAAGCAGTACTGTACTGTAAATCACTTCTCCATATGGTCAAACATCACAGCCCATTTGATCTCATGTGTGTCTGTCTGTGTGCCTTCAACTCCTATCAGGCAATTCTATGAAGTTTCATGGGGTTTTCTTAGGCAAGGCATACCCCAGAAATACAACAGAACCTGGTATTCATTGGTGGCCTCACATCCAAGTACTAACCTTGGATGACCCTCCTTCGTTTCCAAGATCAGAGGGGATCTGGTGCTCTTAAGATATTTATAGGTGCTGCCTTGGTCCCATAATCAGTTAAATGGCAAATATTGCAAGCACTTTGCTTCTTCATTCAGCATAAAATGTTAAATTGAGAATCCTACAGTAGCTCTGGGGTATCTATGGATGTATGAAAAAACTGAGCATTGAAGTTAATCTACTATCTACTATGCACTGAAAAATATTCTACTAAACACTTTTCTATTTTTATACAGTTCGCCTTCTGTTTCTATAGATTCAACTATTCACAGCTGGAAAATATTTCTTTAAAAAAGATATAAATTCCAGATAGCAAATCTTAATTTTGCCATTTTTCTAAAAGTGACATTATTTGACTATGTCATTACAGTCTCATCTCCTTTTTTACGAGGGATCCGTACTGTATTCCCTCACGAAAACAGAGTTTTCTTGAACATAGGAGCATGGCTGCGGGAGCACACGTGCCATGGGCACGTGCCCCATTATTTCCTCTTCCATTCCTTCGCACATAAGTGAGGGACATGGATTCCAAAACTGCGAGAACGGACAGAGGACTGTATATTTAATGATACTTGAGCATCCATAGATTTCGGGATCCATGGAGGGTCGTAGAACCAACCCCAGTGGATACAAGTACCCACTGTACATGCATGCATACGTCCAGTAGCTTCCATTTATTGCCATAGAACATCAGAAGGTTAAACGTGTTAAATGGTCTTGTACTTTTCAGAAAAAAGAGGCAAGGGCCCAAGTTCTGGCTCATTCTGTTGTAAAATATCTCCTTGATAGTTGGGGATTTCTCTGTATATATAAACATTTTATTGGCACAAAGTATTCAAATTGTTCTCAACTGACCACATCATTTTTCTAGGATTTCACATAATGATAATAAAACTAGGCTGATAGATGTAGTGTGAGAAGAAAAGCTACTTTCTTTTACATGGGACAGTAAGCATCACCTGAAGAAATTTTGGAGATAATATAGATCTGAATAATTGAAAATCGTTTTGGGAAATTGTTTTTAATAGCAAGCATAAGTAAAAATTAAATCAGTTTCTGCAAATTTCTCTCTAGCTAAAGAATGTAAATTTGCAAAGCTGAAAAATCTGTTACGGTACACACAAATTGTGTCAACTAAAAATTTCTAGTTTCAAATAACTGATCACCTTCTCCATTAGAAAGCAGGAGTCCTTCAAGTATAGTGCACACAGTAGGGCTTCTCCTTTTGCTAATATTGGAGGAACATTCTTCTATGAGAAATACTGTACAGTATTTTGTCTATGATTTTTGTACCAGTCTTGCACTGAGTACAAGGAGGAACTAAAGGTCACTACATGCGTGTCAAAGAAAAAGCACACTATTTGTTAAAATGTTGGGTACAATGGGGTAGAGGATATATTTTCCAGGAGCATTTTACAACAGAGAGGCAAGTATTCACTTGCCTTCATGGCTCAGGCAAGTAGCTGTTGCCTTCTCTCGGTTAACCCTTTAAAGCTGGAAGATGCACCCATAATAGTGCTATGGCACTCTGTCTGCACATTGAGAAAAAGAATGCTGCAGTGCTGTTGTTCTCTGCCTATGCCAGTTGGGAGGGGGCAGCAGAGTGGACAGAAGACACAGTATGCATAGCACTCTTTGCAGTCTATTAATATCGTAGCACTCCTTGCAGTCTGTGACCCTGTACTTCTGGTGGCCAGGTACTGCAGAAAGAAAGGAAGCCTGTCTGGAAAGTGTGTGACAGTACAGTACCATTGGAGATGCTTTGCTTAGCCATAGAAGGTTGAGAGATCAAGCTGTAGCAGTTCTGTCGCACTGTGCCATCTCTCCAGAAATTGCAGTGCGTGTATATATATTGCAAAAAAACTAAACAATTAAAAGGTAGAACATATGCAGAAAAAGGTGGTGGTTTTTGTTAGTGATTTTGAGAAATGATTGGAAAAAAAGATTCTAGGTAACGAGTGGAACTGTTGACAGAGTTCTCTTGGGAGGACCTCTTTCAGTGGAAGACGTATTATGTTTCTTTGGCCTTATTATTATGCTCTTGTGCAGCAACTTTTGATGCTAACTCTACCAATGTGTACAGAGCTGTCAGCTTTTTAAGAGTACTAGAATGTGTGATTTTCCCCCCAAAGGAGTAGCCATTTTAGTCTTTTGCACTAAAACAACAGAAGTCTCAAACTGTACCACATTTATTGCGAACCAGTGTGGTGTAGTGGTTTGAGTGTTGGACATTTCAGTGGGAGAACAAGGATTCAATTCCCTGCTTGGCCATAGAAACCTACTGGGTGATCTTGGGCTCTCAGCCTCACAGGAAGGCAAGGACAAACCCCCTCTTGAACAAATTTTGCCAAGCAACTACTGTGATACATTCACCTTACAGTTACTATGAGTCAGAAATAACTTGAAGGTTCCACATTTATTACAGAAGGCATAATTTACCATTATTATAATACATTTATTTTAGAATGCATATCTTTATGACTGGTAAATTTCAATACAGTACTTACCAAAGGTGCACATATGAATAGATGCTGTGAACACTTACTTGGTGGGACTGAAGAATGTACATCTGTCTCAGATATATCATGTATTGTTTTCAGGAAAAAAATCCTCTTCAATACTGCTTTTTTTTATATCAGCCAGATTTTGTTTGGAAAATGTGGGCCTAAATACTGTAAAGACACCAGATCCCATTTGGTCTTGGAAGCTAAGCATGCTCAGCCCTGGTTAGTACCTGGATGGGAGGCCACCCACAAATACCAGATGCTGTACACGTTAGAGGAAGGAAATGGCAAACTGCCTCTCAGTACACCTTGCCTAAGAAAACCCGATGAAATTCATGAGGTTGCCATAAGATGACAGGTGACTTGGAGACATACAAAGACATGCATGCTACAGAAGCTGGAGTAGTCCTTTTTGCTGTATGGTGAACTCTTTCATGCTGCCCTCTGCCTTGCTCCTCCTTATGGCCCAGCAGTCTGTATATTTGACTTTTCTTATAAATGAGAACTGGTTGCTCCTGAGTTTCTTTCTCTGAGAAAGATCACAGATATTGGGGGAAGGCAGGGGAAGCTATGTGAAATCAACAGCAGGCTTGCCACCTGAGCTACAGTTTGTATATTGGTGTGCAACCTACACACCAAACTATATATTATGTAGATCTACTATTGGATCTCCTAATGTGGTATTTTTAAATTAAATGCTATCATGGAAGGATCTCAATCTGAATACAGCAGTGATGTTCAGGCAGAATGGAGTGAACTACTGTACAGTATTCTGCATGCCTTTTTACCTAACTAAATAGCCCATTTCCTTCTCCAGCAAGCACTGGAGGGGGCATTATATAAAAACCTCTAACATGCCATGTAGGTTGCCTCTAAAATGCTTGTGAAGTCTACTTTAAGCTAAAGATACAGATCTCTTATCTAGCATCCAAATTACTTCTTCCCTTGGAGACAAACAGGCAGCAGAGACTAATTAGTATTATTCTAGGTACTCTGGTATCTCTTCTACCTCATTCTCCAAGGACTTTCTGCTTTACATAAAAACAAATTACAACATTGTTCAGTGGAGATGAAGAGTAGATTCTAATTGATACCTAAAGTATATTCTGATTGTCATGGCTGTTCTTTAAAAAAACAAACACGGTTTAGCCTAATGGCTCTTGGGGTCATTTTCTGCCACAAAATATACAGCAGGAACTAATGTAATATCAACATTCTTCATTTTGCTCTCTCCAGTGCTTATCAGATTTGTTTCCTGAGGGCACTTCCTGCAAAAGAATGGGGTAATAGTCTTGACCAATAAGGACTGAGCTGAATCATCCCCTTCAAATATGCCGTTCAGTCACAAAGAGCAATGGAGAGAAGATGGCATTGTTTCAGAAGAGTAGGGACAGCTAA
The DNA here is from genome assembly GCF_019175285.1 of Sceloporus undulatus. Lineage (NCBI taxonomy): Eukaryota > Metazoa > Chordata > Lepidosauria > Squamata > Phrynosomatidae > Sceloporus > Sceloporus undulatus. The sequence continues at coordinate 75,739,076 of NC_056525.1, read as the reverse complement.
GATAAAGGATAGCTGTGCTCACAACTAAGTTGTGCCTCCCTGCTGGAAAGTGAGATTTGATAATTGCTGTCCAGTCTGTCAGTTGTGCGCCTCTGATCTCTTTGTATTTCAGCTTAATACTTATGCAAGTTCTTTCATTCTTCCTCATGATGTGTCTGTGAAATCTCTGGCTTCTAGAGTTTTAAACTTTTCCCCTCAAACACTTACTGAAAGTTTAGAATTCACTCACTCATTTATGCTGAACAGCATAAAGAGTAGAGGGGTCTTAGTGTTCATACACTTTTCTTTATGGGAGGGAGGAGCCATGGCCTTGAAAGGTGCTTAAACTAGCAGCTGCCAAGTCAGCTTTGATGCCAAAACATATGCATACTTACCTCAGAATGAGATTTATTGAATATAGTAGAACCTATACAGTATATGCATATTATTGATCTATAAGTGTTTCTTCACCCCTCCTCCATCCATCCATCCACCCTAATCCAGCAGAAAGACTGGCATGTAATGTGTTGTTTATCTGGGCCCCACTGATATAACTGCTGCTTTTTAAAAAATATATATCCTCATCCAGGCCACTGACTAGAAATGAATTAGAGCTGCTAACCTTTAAACCTCTGGATGCAGTTCATAACACACATAAAACAAGGAAATCTGTTGAATTCAACAGAGTCTCATGGTATCTTAAAGATAAATTTGTTATATTTACATGCTTTTTGTGGGCTACAGTCAGTTTCATTAGATGAACAAAAGACTATGCCATGCTAAATTTGTTCGTCTTTAGGGTTCCATCAGAAGCTAGTAACAGACTAAAATGACTATCCCTCTAGAAAATATTAAATCAGATATGTCAAGGGGGGGAACTATGAGAAGAATAATTGGGATGATTTTTGTCCTGTTCCTATGAATAAATATGGTTGTAAGGGATTTTTTTTCTTCAAAAGCACTGCAATGCTTTTAAAATTTTGCTCTTTACAGTACTTTATTTTTTAAAAAATCTCACTTAGTAATTGTCTCCTTCTGAATCTTAGTAAAATAACCCATAATAGCTTGATAGGTCACTTTACTGTGCTTAACTCTTATTCTTGACATTAAACAGGCATGTCTGTGAAAATGTCATCAGGTGTATATAGTGTTTCGGTTTTGCTGCGTGTCTTCAGGGGTGAGATTAGCTTGAAATCTAGTGGAGAAATACATACTGCAGACATGTGTTTGATAATAGTCTTTCTAGCTGATTTGTGTTCAGAGTCTTGATTTTGGATTCAGAGTAAAAGAGGAGTTACTTAGAAATGTCTACAGTTGCCATCCTGAAATCGAAGTAGATTCTTCTTTAATGGCAGATTACGTTAGTATTTATATGTATTTATCTCAACATAACTTGATTTTAAGCTTGCACCATCTCTTTTCATTCCATATTACCCTTTCAGTATTGAAAGACCTCACTTCAAACGTTAATGCTGAACTAAAGTAATTATTAAAGGAAATGGTCACATTTGAAATGTCCAGATAGAATATACTAACAGTGGCAGACCTTGTTTAGAGTTAGTACCACTATTTGGGCCCTGTGAGAATACTCTCCGAGTCTTGCTGTTACTATTTCCCCATGGCAGCCTAGTAGTTTTTTAGACTGTGTATAGTTTGATGACAGTTGGTTGAGACAGTTATGTGCAGTTGCTTATGACCATTTTGGTTTATTGTTCATTTGTTTAACCCTATACACACATACAAGTGTGTGTGTGTGAGAGAGAGAGAGAGAGAGAGAGAAAGAAATATTATGCTCAGAACAGTGCCCATGGGAAGAGTGCTCATAATAAGCACATTCACTTTTTTGAGTATTTATACTTGAGAGTTTATTGTACATAATGGTGTTTGGCTCTGGTCTCTAAAATCCCTGCTATGATTATTTTGTACACCACGAGCCTCTCATATAGCACAGTGTGCAGTTTGAGGCACTTTTGTATATAAGTGCCCCAAAATGCGCACAACTAATAAAATTGAAATACGAGAAGATCAAATTTATGTGCCTGGGAGTTTTCCAGCACCATTCTAATGTGTAGCTCTGGTTGAGTTTCTCAAAATAAGAGATGAGAATTATACAAACCTATATAAACAATTGATACAGAAACAGCCTGGATTGTTGCAGGATGTTTTTCCTACATATATTCTAAATAATACTATGTTAAGTGGGATCAGCTTTAGATACAGTATAACCAAGCCCTTTAGCTATAGCTAAGGAGCTTCAGATAAATTTTTTTTTATTTATAGGGGCTTGCTGTGATAATTTTTAAGAATCTCTGCCTCCCAAATTGCAAAGATAGTGGATACTGGGAAAACCTGGCCAAACAATAGCTTTCACTATCTTGTTAAGGAGCACGTGAGTACATTTGTTTCCTTATATTGTGTTGTCTGTTTGTTTTTAAGGCATAAAGCTGAAATCCTGTACACAATTTCTAACAGCAAAGCCCATTAAACACAGAAGGGCTTATGTCTGAATATACAATATATAATACTAAACTGTAAATGTCTGCAAGAAAAGGTCTGGAATTTGCAAATGTTTGCACACAGAAAAGGGAAATGATTTGGAAAAGCTGAGCAGCTATGCTAAAACTACCTGCTAGAAACTCCACAGATACAGTCTATGTGCTGACGTCACCAACGTATGATCTCAACTACTGCGCTGTCATTGGCTGAAATGCTGTTTTCTTTCGGAGTTCAGTTTCCCAAATCCCAATCAGAGTCAGCTGAACTCTCAATGCAGCAGGTTGGTTGGTGATGCTGGTTTAGGAGAGAGAGTAGGGTTACTAATAAGCAGGCTTTCAAGAAACCATTCCAGTGTGAGAGATGATGTTTATCTTTGCCTTTGTGAGAAATTGTCTAACTTAGCAGTGCATACCAGCTAGCTATTGAAGTCTGGATCCAATGGTGCTTATGCACCGATACAGAAGAAGAAATGTTCCATTTAATCACACGCTTCTTGATCCTAGAAAGAAAAGACATGGCTTTTGGGGCTTTACTAGTACTAACTACTGGTTTGTAACTATAAACTATAAACTTTTTTAAAACATTGAGTGAACAAATAAAACCTGAGATTTTGAATTTGTTTAAGAATGATTTTGGCACCAATACAATTCTTGTTTATACAAGGGTGGGTAGCTTTTCTGGCAATGAAGATCATATTGAAAATATTTAATGCACCGCTTTTAAACAACTGTGCAGAGGTAAAGGCTAAAAAAGATATGGTTAAAAAGCTGGTATTACTAGGATTCTGTAAAGAGCATAGAATCATATTCTCTCAGGATGAGAAACTCTGAAGGGTGAAAGTTGCCTATCCATTTAGTGTTACCTAATTTATATTTTCATCTTTGTATTGCATTAAATTGGAAATCCACATTTTGTGTAATAGCCTGTCACGTACAAACAATGCAGAGATTACTAATTCCTTTGTTCTCTTGATACAGTAATATGTTGGACCATATATTAAATTAAATTTGGAAGCTTATTCTGTAGGACATGTGATGGTGATTATTCTTTCAGTATTTTCGTTGCTGCTCCATCAGTCCTGTTTTAATATCGTCATTTGTACAATTGTGTAACTTACTGCTTTGCTGACACTGTTAGTACACCAGTGTTGGTAGTGAGTGCATTATCGCTGCATGCAAGAGACCAAAGAGACTTGTTAATTCAGCAAATTAAATACTTCAGCTGTATAGCTTTATGGGATGATGGATCTAAATCATTTTAACATCTGCAGTTTGCTTCAAACAGATCCTAATTGACCATAGAACCTGTCAGGTTACATTAGTTGTATAAATCATATCAAAGGGTACATGTGCCTTATAAACTTAAGAACCTAGTGCCCAGTCTTGAGGCTCTTTCATGTGACTACTCCATCTTTCCATGAATAGTACCATTGACTTTAAGGGAGTCTTTCAATGTAGCAAAGTAATAAGGTATTTTCCTTGTCAGAAACTAATCTACAATTAATTCCTACCTAGAGCATGTTGTACTGTTTTTTCCCAACAGGATGTATTCCTTAAATTAGGATTTTTCATCCCAAAATAGTGTTTTTTCCCTTGTGATCCCACATCTTTTGAGTAGAAACTATTCAAGAGAAATTAGTGTGTGTGTATGTGTGTGTGAAAAGAAACATAATTTTTCAGTGAGTTAGCTAATGTTTCTCTGATTTTTGATATTTAATCTCTTTTCTTCTCCCACCTAGAATCTGAATATTAGATTACATCCCACCAATAGGAATAAAAGCTTCTCTTCTGAAAGGCCCACCAGTGTTCTCTATTATCTTTGTTTAGTCTGTGACAGTTAAGCAGAGTTTTTAGACGAGGAGTGGAAACCAAGAAGGAAAAGGTCTGTCCACTTCAGGGATGGCAACGGCCCTATCCAACCAGCCCTTCCATCTCATCCTTATCGCATTCCCTTACATCAGTACAGTAGGGAAAAATTAGAGGGAATTGTAATAAACATAGGCTTGCCATAAACCCGGCGGCCCCCGTGACTTATTTCACGGCTTCGGGGGGCACCTCCCCGGTCATGGTCACGGTTTGGGCCCCACCGTGCCTTCTTACAGGTTTGGGTGGTACGATGGACATTGCAGCTGACGTTAATGCGGATGCGGAGGAGAACCGACCCAATCATAATTCCGGATACAAAAATAATCCTCTTCCTCGGTGGGCCTGCGGCAGAAGCGCCGCCTGTCCAAAAGCCCCCACTGGGAGGGCTTGCGCGCTGACCAGGCCTCAGTAGGGGCAAGTGGCAGCGCGGAGCGCCTTCCCATTCCTCCGCGCTCGCGCGCGTGCCTGCCCAACTTCAAGCTCCTCACGAGCCAGAATCGTATAAAGGAGGGGAAGGGGGGGGAGGAAGGAGGAGGAGGGAGGAGGAGGAAGGAGCGGAAGGGTTTGCCTGAGGCCAGGGCAGAATTGGGCACAGAAGGAGGGAAGGGAAAGAGGAAGCTGAAGTACAGTGGCCATAGGTCTGCCTTGGTATTTGGGTGTTTTAAATTATTTTTTAAAAATATAAAACTACTTATTTTATTAATTTTTTTAATTTTATTATTGCTTTTTATTTTTTTATTTTATTAATATTTATTACTGCTTGTTTTTATTTTATTTTATTAATTTTATTATTGCTTTGTTTTGTTTTATTTTATAAATTTTTATTGATGTTGTTTATTTTATTACATTAATTTTTATTATCAAATATATACACCCCTGCCTTGTTTTTATTTATTTTTTCATATTTTTTATTGTTAAATATAGCAGTGCATTTTTGTGTATTTATGGTGCTTGTGATGCTAACAAGTCTGCCTTTCTTGGCCAATTATAGTGGTGGTGGTGGTGGTGGTGTGATGTGATGATGATGATGATGGTGATGATTGATGATATCAACAAGCCTCTGAGGCACGGGCCAGTGTAACTTGCTGTGATTTTAACAAACTCATGCGCAATGAAGAAAAAAACCACAGTCCCTTGCCCAAGTACACACTTCTGAGATGTACAGTTGAACCCGAGGGCAAGGACATTTCTGCCATCTGTCTAAGAATAATGCCAAAATGTCTTCCATTTTGCATGCCTAAAACATGCATTTATATTAACATTTTAAAAAAAAAACCTCAATTTTTTTGCTGTCCTCCATTTTTATTAAAATGTGTCCTACATTTGAAATGTTGCCCTACATTTCTCCCACATTGTCCCGGTTTGGAGGTCCTCACTTATGGCAACCCTAAATAAACTCCTTCAGTGCTCAAAGGAGAACTGGTAGATAACCCATCTCCTACCTGCATCTGGAACTGGGAGCAAAAGAGCCAGCATTCAAAACCAGAGGGAGCAATTTGACTTGAAGAATGTTTGGACAAGAAATATGCTCCTGTTACATCCTTTTTGATACTCCATTTGTTATGGGGAGCAATAAAAGGAATTATCGGGGTATGAATTTGCAACCATGCACTTACATGGAATTGGTCAGAATGATGTTAAGGAAGTCTGCCCAATAGAGCAGTGGTTTCACCAAGCCCGCCTATACTAATGAATGAATTTCTGTGTGCTCCAAAACCAGACCTCTAGTAGTTAATATAAAGTTTCGAACATGATGTTTATTTTTGAATCTAAGTATCTTTATCAAAATAAGAGCACAAACATAGTAAACCAAAGACATATGGACCCTATGTATTTCCTATTACCATAAAAGTAAAAGGTGATTATTAGAGGAGCTAGTTACCTGTGAAGAAGTAGGCGGAGATTCAATTTTTTATAATTGTTTAAGTTATTGTTAGTGGTACTGCGGGTGTTGCCCTGAGCTTTGGCAGTTGTATATCATCTGTCAAACTGTTATGCTACTTGGTCATCATTTCTTAAGTAATAATTTTGAATCCGTGTTGGAAGCTACAGTCAGATTGCGGTAGATAGCAAGCAAAACACTGGTTCCAAATAAGCTAAAAGTAATATTTGGGCTAGTGATGGCGAACCTTTAGAGGCTGAGTGCCCAACTGCAACCCAGAACCCATTTCTTTATTGCAAAGTGCCATATCCCTCTGCTTTTAGTAAACAAACTCGCAACTCTGAGCTGGGGCGACGCACATGTGCCCACAGAGAGGGCTCTGAGTGTCACCTCTGTCACGCGTGCCATAGGTTCACATCACTGATTTAGGGGGAGGCCTGATGCTTTACAAACATGCAGTGTATATTTGTAAAGCAATCCATAGTATACTTGTAGTTCATAGAAACAAATACAAAGCCTGAGTCTGTGACTGGATTGTACAGATTTCTTGTAAAAACTATGTGGCAAGAATAGTTTTTTGTGGGTTTTTCGGGCTATGTGACCATGTTCTAACAGTTTATTCTTGACATTTCGCCAGCATCGTGACTGGCATCTTCAGAGAATGCTGATCTGGGAGAATGTTTCCCTCAGTCACATCTGTTTATCTAAACCTTCCCAACCTCAGGGATTAACTACCATAGTGTGCTCTGTATGAGGTTGCTAAGGACTAGTGTAGGTCACCATATACACTGCTAGTTTGAGGTGTATCAAATAGAGAGTATTAACAGATTCTTAATTTGCACTGGCTTCCAGTTATGTTCTGGGCCTATTTAATGTGCTGTTTGATGTTTAAACATATATAAATGTTAATACAGTTGTCCCTCTTATCCACGATTTTTTTATACACAGATTCAAGCATCCACGGCTTGAAAATATTTTTAAAATATAAATTCCCATTTTATATAAGGGACACCATTTTGCTATGCCATTGTATTTAACGGGACTTGAGCATACATGGATTTTGTTATTCACAGGGTTTCCTGGAACCAAACCCAGTGGATAACAAGGGTCCACCTGTATCATACTTCAAACACCTTATTGTAGTTTCTGTGTGCTTTGAATTGCTTCTGACTTATGGGGCCTTAGGTGAAACTATGATGGGGATTTTGAGGGGGGGGCAAGTTTCTTCAAAGACTGTTTGCAATTGCCCTCCTTTAAGGGTGAGAGGTGTGACTTGCCTGGTCACCTAGTGGATTTGCATGGCCAAACTGCGATTCAAACACTAAGCATTTCCAAATCGTTCATTAATAATTAAAGCTAGCAATAACAACAGTACAACATAACAATGGAAACAAAAGGCCCAAATATGAATCTTAAAAGCCATGTAAAAACAGGACAAAATAAGATTCTTAGGCTTAAAGACCTTTATGGTGTGAGGAGAGAGTGCCTTCCTTGTAGGAGCCTCCATATTGCTTTTGATCTTCACTGAGAGCCCTTATCCCGTTTGCTTTGTGACTAGGAAGATTAAATTGTTAATAGCGAGCAGAGTATGCTCTGTGACTACCCTAGGTTTGAGGAATCCCTGACCCAGGTTTCAATAATCCTCTTCTCTGACCTTTAGATTTCTCTGCAAAGCCCACTTGTCCTGGAAGGCCTTTTGTTATTGTACTGTTTTAGGCCTTTAATCATCTTCACACCTGGATGTGTGAATGACATATGTAGACTTAAATTTCTATGTGTCCTGTGAGCAATGCATAGGGCCTGAGGTTGCCTTCTGTATTGCTTGTGCATCTAGCTGCGATGCAGAAATGCAAAGCCCAAGAGGCAGTATGATTGGATCAAAAATCCTGCTCCGTTTAGGGATGTATGTTGGCCTCATTTGTGAAGAGGGCTGGTCCAAAAATACTGCTTGTTCTTCAGAACAAGGCAAAACAGTGAAGGAAACTTTCCTTATTCTGGATGTCGCCAGAAATCATATGTGAGACCTTTCAGCTTCTTTCTGAGTTCTCTGGTTGACTGCTGAAGCAGACTTGTATTTCTGAAATCTTGTATGGCTGGCCGGCCTGTGACTTACATATGTGCAGTTATCCTGTGTATAGCAAGCACTAAATCAACTGGTGGGTCGAGTCTCCCTCTCCTGAGGTTTTTAAACAGAGGCTGGATGGCCATCTGTCAGGGGTGCTTTGATTGTGTTTCTGCTGGCAGGGGGCTGGACTGGATGGCCCATCAGTGTCTCTTCCACTCTATGATTCTATGAATCACAGTAGATGGGAATATATTATTCTGATGGAGCTGTATGGTCAAAAACTGCTGTATGAGATTCAGTTACTTCTGCACTATAAGGATTATTACTGGATTGCCAGAGTGAAGCTGGGGGGCTCCTGTACCCTTAATATTTGTGTGGAAGAGGAAATTCCAACAGGTATTGCTCCCTCATGCCATCAGGTAGGAGTCACACCTGCGATTCCCTCCTATACGCCGCCATTGAAGTGTAAACACCCCCTCCGTTTTTTTGCTTGGCCCTAATATGAATGTTTATTGTAAAAGTATATGAAATACTTTAGACTTTTCTGAAAACTCTTATGCTCTTGGGCAGGATTTTAATATGGATGGCTCATGCCCATATCAAATCTTGTTACCTCTGATCGTGCTGCTGTCATTCCTCCCACTTCTTCGTTCTTCTGTATAGTCTACCTTGTTGTGGGCTGCTGCCTTTCAGACTGACCGCTTTGGTGCTTTCTTACTGGTTCTGCATCTGCACTTTTTTCTCTTTTCCTCTTTTCTTACACTGCACTGTAAATCTTCCACAGTACCACCTCACTTGTTTATTTCCCTGTGATTCCCAGTTTTGCGCCCATTCACGATTTGGAGCCCGATTTCCAATTACGTATGAAAGGTAGGTGTTTTGGACACTTTTCCTCTCTCACTCTCCGTTTCATTTTGCTTTTGCTTTTCCTTGTGTACTGTAGCCACATATGATAGCACTGGTGTTCTTCTATTACCCTCCTGGTTCCTTGCAACCAGGATGTGTTAAATTCATTTAGACTGCCGTTACAAGATCAATCCTGTTTGGTGTTGATGATAGTTAGAGCCATTGTGGCTCAGCAGTACCATAATGAAGAAGAAATCATAAAAGAGGCATACTGCGCAGCCACTCCTAATCTTATGTAAGAGAGCATTATGTGATATCTACAGTGGGTCACAGAAACGTCTTCTCAGAGTAGCGTTCTTGAAACGTAGACAGAATCCACACTCATGTCTTCATACCAGAGCGGATCACTTCCTGTACTACAGATTAATAGCAAACCTCTTGTTTGAATTTGCATATGTACTGCTTTATTGAAAAGTTTATTGAGACTGATATCCCCTAATATGGCTTGAGTCCACTGGGCAGACCAATATAATATAAACCTATGTCAAATATTAGTTTAAAAATCACACTACTCCTAAATCAGGACTCCGCGGGATTTTTTTTTTTTTTTTTAGCTCAATACATCACAGAATGCCTGAATGCCTGTCTTGGTTAGCATATCTTCACAGCCTGATGGACACCCAACAGGTCTGTTCCCGCTCCCCCCTAGAAAAAATAAATTGGTTAATTCATAGCCCGGGATATTTGAATTGGACCTTTCGCATTACACTCTTAAAGGGGTAGGTCACTTTAACAATGCTTGATTACCTCCAGTTGCATTTTGGGTTTTGTAGTCATTGGGGTTTAAGAGTGTTTGGCTGAATATTCTAAATGCCCCTTCCTAAATACAAGTCCCCGAATGCAACAAGAGGCCACACCACAGCCAGTGACTTAGCCCATTTTAAGAGTGTTGTGAATGTGCAGCTTTAGTAGAATTAAAAATCCTGTTTGGAGAAATAGGTTGTGGAAGGGTTTGGATTGGGGTTTCACTAACTTACCATCCCTATGCCAGGATTGAGCAGAAGAAATCTAAAGTGGGGGCAGCCATGCATAACACATCCTCATTCAAGCCCCTGCTTTTGTAGTTTGGTAGTGAAATATGCAGTCTTTTTCACCCGAGCCCCAGTTAAAGCAGTATTTCAGCAGCAAAAAGTATACAACAGACCATGCTTTAAGATAACCTGTATTAAAAAACCTAGTCCACTGAGGTGAAAGAACATTTAGTCACCTTTCTTGAAGGAAAAACCAAATCTGGCTTTTTGTGGGGGTTCAGAAGTACAATGTAACCGACGGAGAGGGCTTTCCTTCATTGTCTGCTGTTGGTGCAGCAAGGTTCCAGCCTTCATGGGATCACTTGGGGGGGGGGGGGCTATGGTTATTGCTAAATGATTTTTCTGTAAAGGACCAAGACCATTTATGACTTGAAATAATACCAGCCCTTTGAGTTGTGCATAGAAACTAAGTGGATGTGTTTTTGACTTACTCTGGTCATCAAACCATATATGATAGAGGAAACATCATCACTGATGGTTGCAGCTAATATACTAACATAAGTGTGGTACCTATCACCCTTGTAAACCTGATACTTCAATGGAGGAACAGCCTCATCTTGTACAGGAGAACCAGTGAGTGCCAGAAAAGTCAGCTCCCCTACTTTTTGTCTAGGGAAATTATTACACAGGAAAAAAAGGACATGAGAGAAAGAGGATGCTCCTGTCCTTATCGTGCAAAGATTATCACATGACATCCCACAGCGTCACACTCAGTCTTCAGATAGACTAAATGATGAGGGCTGCAGGTACTCAAATAAGGCTTTGGGGTGGTGGTGGTTTTACATTTCCCCTACATTTGTCCTTGTAACTTCTGAGAGCAAAAAATAAAAGTTTGATTGCCTATCTTTAAAAATTTAAAATCCAGTTGTTTACTTAGAATCATGTTATTTCTTCAGTAGGCCTGCTTCTCCAGTTCATGCCAAGTACCCAAGACATGCAGTTGATGAAGTTGCATGCTGTTGGAGGAGTAGCACCATAGCATACATTGTTGGGTTTGGTGCAGGGAGGTGCAAAGAAAATGCAAACATGCCCTGCTCTTTGCAAACATGGCCTTAGGCTAACTTTCAGTAAAATAAATTAGAACATGGCCAGTTTTTGGGTCAAGGTCCTGAATGTGGGTCATGTGCCACCTTCATTTTATCTTTGGAGAGGTCAGCCTCATCTGAATGAATAAAACAGAAACAAGTTGCAATTGCTTTGAGGGGTGTGTGTCAGGATTTGATCCCCAAACACTTCAAAGTCAACTTCAAAACTGTTGCTAAGCAACTTGGTGTTCTACTTTCCATCACCCCCCCCCCCCCCTTAGTTGGGTTCAAAGATTGCACTGTGATTGAAGGCAGCACTGTGACTGACAGGCTTGCCCTTCAGATGTCTTGTGGATGCTTTACCCCAGAACTTAAAATTGATGGGGGGGGTATCAATTTTGGTTTATTTGTATCTGTCCAATTCTTATTTTATGTGGTCCACAACATGAATTCCAGAGAAACAAATAAAACTGGCTTAATGGTATGTGTTAACATTAGCCCCCAGGCTTTTATGTACCTGCACATTTTGAGCATAATCCTGTATCCTGGAACATGAGTATTTTATACCATATGATTGAGTACTAGCAATTGAAGGATGTTTAGTCAGCAGCCTAGAATCTGAATGACTATGTCAAAGATCTGGATTTTCAAATTGGCCTGATTCGGCAAGGACTGGTTTCTTTTGAAAACAGTAAACTATTATGCCTAGGAAATTCAAAAGTAACATTTGAAACTGAAATTTGTGCATTATGTTTACAGCCTTTGTGTAACAGGCATGTTAGGTGAGTTTATTAATCTAAGTTCACTCTTTCATTTAAACTAGAGTTCAGGAAATATTAGTGAACCTACTGTTCTGCATACAAGGTCTTAAGATTTTCCTGTTGCCTCATGCCTCCAGCCCAGTTCTGTGCACAAATTGCTTTATATTCCATATTTCGTTATCAGGTGGTCTTCTTGACTGGTGGCAGTTGGGGAATTCAAAGATATAACTGTGTTAGTCTGTAAGATCAGTATGTAGCAAGATCTTGTAGTACCTTTGAGACTAACTGAGAGAAAGAAGTTGGCAGCATGAGCTTTCGTAGACTTAAGTCTATTTCCGCAAATATATTTGCATGTGGTAGTTGGGGTGATTTTACTCCTGGAATTGCATTGTTCAGGTAGCAACAGTAGTGAGGAAAAATGAGAACCTATACCCTGTGCTCTTTCACTTTACTTCCCTGTTTCACCACATATTTTGGTCCAAGCTTACCAAAATGCTTTCCTCACTGTTGACTGTTAGCATAGTTGCTATGAGCCCAAATAACTGAACAGCATCAAATAAATAATTGATCCTAAACTAATACAGTTGCCTAATGTGGGGCTGATCTTGTTATATGGTTACTAAATAACTATCTTCAGCATGCCCTCTGTAATGGAGAGGAGGGGATTGCATGGAAAGTGTATGGTGTTCTCAGCTTCTGAAGTCAGTGAACTTCTTCACCCCAAATCTTTTCTGACTTTAAACCTAGTTATTAAAACAGTGCTGAGAAGCAGGGTTAACTCTTTCTCCCCTATTTTGCTTCCAAATTTATCTGCAGTAATTATTAGCCTTTGGAGAGAAGCACAGATGGCTATAACATAGTAGCATCTCTCCCTTCAAATCAGGGCTGAGAACAGGTTTGTGGAAAAGGCATTTAAGAGTAGCATTGGCAAAGGTATCAAGAGAGTTTATCACACGGGACGAATTTCTCTTAATTTCGAATGAAAAGAAAGTGGGGCCAGAACGCATTAAGTGAATTCACTAGTTCAGCGAATTTATGTGAATTCAAATTGCGTTCGAACTGACTTCCCATTGCCTGAAAATAGCTTGCCATTGCCCGAAATTGCATTTGGTAGTCTATCACGCAATAACGTGAAATCTCATTATTGTGTTCGGATTGCCATTGGATTATACTTCCAATTTCCCTTGTCTGATAAACTCCAAAGTTATAGCCACAGCATTCCTGGTAGGTGGTTGTTTAGTCTCTCCTTAAAAGCTTCTAATATAGGAAATTCCACTGCCTTCTGAGTCTGTCTTCTCAATACCTTGTACCACCATGAAGTTTTCAAAATGTTCAGTTGACTCCCTCTCCCATTTTGTTGGTTCAGTTGCTACTATCTGAAGCAAAAGTACAAATTAGCTCCACTATCTGTGTGATAACTTTTGATGCCTGTTTTATCGAACCATTTCCTGTATTGCTATGTACTTTATATGTATTAGCCTACTAGCCCCACCACCTTTCCCTTCTCCTTTTATGTCATGTCTTTTTAGATTGTAAGCCTGAGGGCAGGGAACCATCTAATTAAAAAGATTCTATGTACAGCGCTGTGTACATTTACAGCGCTTTATAAATAAAGGTTAATAATAATAAATATTCAACGTGTAATTTGACTTTGTGTTCTTGTTTCACATTTGACCATGTCAAGGTCTGACCAGTTACCATGAATTAGAACTTCTGCAAGATTTAGTTTTCTTGCTGAGGAACTTACCTCTCACAGAGGCAGTGAGACAATTGGCCTTTATAGGCTGTCTGTTCTGCCTTACAGACATGTGTTTCACCCTTGTAAGTGAGCTCCTTTTAACTAGAAATGGCAGAGCCGAACTGGTGTTGCTGTCATTAAATGATGGCCCTTCAATTTCCAGGGTGCAGGTCTCAGGCAACAACATGGCAAGTTAACTACTGTATATACCTCATAGATACAAATTTGTATCCATTTATGTGTTCATTTGTGGACTGACTCACTTGATGTGAATCAGTCTGTGAATTTACTTCTATTGTTGGTTGTAGCAGCAGTGAGAGCAACTAGTTGTTGTGACCAGTTGGCCCCATTCCTGCTTTCTCAATAGCACAATCATCACCATTAACACACTTAGGAATTCACTTTCAGGGAGTTGAATTCCTCCTTCCTGGAGGACCTTGGTGCTGCTTTAAAATGTGGAAAAGCTAGTAGTAGCAACACAGTACAAAGAGCTGCATCAGGTCTTTGTGGCTGGTGGTAGTAGCTAGTGGAGTTTAAAGCTGCTAAAGCTACCTGAAAGCTCCTGTGCTCACAGAGCTAGGTTTGTATCTGAATGAGGTGCCTGTCTGAAATAGCCCTAAATCCTAGTTAAATTGGAGAGGCTTATGTGCACAGAAATATATGCAGGATAGTGGAATTATTTTTTATGGCAAGTATATAAATTAATGTCCCACTGAAATAGTTTTATGAGTAATCAAATATCAGCTAGAGAAGTAAAATATGCTTTAAGCTAAAGATGTCTTCCTTCTTCAATTCTGACAAGTATTTGATACTATACTATGCTTTGCCTTAAGTTAATAACTTATTTCCTGATTGAATACCTTGTTTAACATTTAAAGTTGCTGTATAAAGTCAAAAAATTAAAACTAGCAAAATTTCTCTTCCCAGCTCTTCCTCCAAAGCCCTCCAAACCAATAACTCCAGTAAATACAAATGGACTAAAAGAGAATTGCATCTTATCACTGCAGGATGCAGAATGGTACTGGGGAGACATCTCAAGGTAAAGAATAATGTGCTAAAGTGCCTGAAATCTTGGCTTCCCTTCATATTACATATCAGAAATGTTTGGCAGTTTAGAAAACATTTTAAAAAACTGAGTTTCAAACTATAGATTTCATTTTTCTTAACTATGTTAAGTATCCTGATAATTGTTAAACACTAACAAAATTTACGGGAATCCTTACAGTGAGAATGGGATTGATAAATGTCTTATGTTGTTGTTTTTTTTAAAAAAATGTTTTTCTTACGTAAATTATTATTTTAAAAACAACAAATTGAATTGAGGTTAGCTTCTCAAATAACCCATCTTAAAGTGAAATCTGAGTTGAATGGCATTTTCAGACTGGGCCCATGCCCATTTATCCGACACATTGTTTATACTCCAGTCTAACAATGTTGTTTTTCTGGTGGTTCTAATTGAAGATCTGAATGTAAATAGAATTACCTAAATAAATTAAATCAGTCTAATACTCTCACTTTCCATGAAAGAAAGAACACTGGGGCAATATTACATCAGGTCAAGCATTGTAAATATGATACAATAGGTTGTGCAACCCTGTGGAGGTAGCAAGGATGGGTTATGTACCAGAGTTGCTGCTGTGCCAGCCTGATATGGCCAGGAGAAGAAGGCGAACTTGGCCTTCTCTTTTCCTATTCCCTGTACAAATGATGCTGTGAGTTGTTTCCCTTCCATTAGCATCAACAAGTAGAAGATTAGCTATACCCGCTCCCAAACTGGGGTAGAAGAAATGTGAAGGCATGGGGGGGGGCTTTCGATAAAAGACCAAAACAACACACTCCTTCCCTTGCCCCATCACTTATACATCTATTGCTATGGGATATATATTGCAGGCATACCAGGGGCACTACACACTATTATATTTATGATTATGCAAATTATATCTATTTTCACTCTGACAACAAAGCAATCTTCTCACTTTGTTTGCATCACATGGGAGAAAAGCTCTTCTGCACAAAAACTGTCAGGCATAGCTTTTAAGCATTTTCTGCTTTCAAAGATGTGCTTCTACATTTTGTCCTTGTATACATACATACAAAGAGGCAGACAAAAATCCTTCATTTCTCAATTGCTTCCCCTTCTCTAAACAGATCTAGGCCTCTAGTACAGAGGATGTAAATTGTGCTCCAGGTAGTGCAATTTTCAAAAGGGCAGGTGGAGAAATCCACTACCTTTGAGGTTTTTCCCCACGTGCCAACTGCGAGGCAGGAGTCAACATTCTTTTTCATTTATTCCATTTAGACTCTACATGTTAAATGTTTATAACAACCAATTAGCATGTGTTCATGGAATTACAATAACTGGAAACTTGGTTTAAATGACTGAAATCTGCCTTTTTTTTGTTGGCAATAAAAAAAACTCCCTATAGGAAATTAGGCTGGTTTGAAGCAGCCCTTCAGACTTTTCTGGTCTGAAAGTCAGTGTTCAAACATTAGCTTCTGTTTACGAAAGAGGCTTTAAGTGCAGCTGCCTGTGATTTATTTAAAATGTAAACCTTACCAGCAACCCTAAAAGTTGATGGTAATTTCTGTTTATTATTCAAACAGATCTAGAAGATGACAGTTTAAAGAGTAAATATGTGATCATTTAAGAAGCAAAATAGAGCAGAACCCTTCATACATTTTTGCAGTTAATGGTGTTCCTAAGAACAAGGGTATAATGGTAATACCACATTTTTATCTATCTTTTATTCTTCCAGGGAAGAAGTAAATGACAAACTACGAGACATGCCAGATGGAACTTTTCTGGTGCGAGATGCATCAACAAAGAAACAGGGAGACTATACACTGACACTGAGGTACATAATTGGAACTTTGTCCTTTCTCTTGTCCTCTCCAAATTGTAAGTGACACCAAAAGATAAATCTGTTATAGGTATTGTGGCTCATTTGAATATTAACGGCAAATGTATCTTTCATTGTCCTGGAATATTTTGTTTTTACGTATCTGCTAGGTCTTAAAAATATTGTGGGTAGAAATGAATAGAGTTGTACTGGAATGGCTTCTATTCTCAAAGCAACAGGAGATGGTTTTTAGTAGCAGTAGTAGCAGAAATCATTATGTCTTTATGCTATCCTTTCTTCCACAAATTTTCCCTGTTGTCTCTGAGCTACAGTACTCACAGTAACTTGCAGGGAAGTGGATTGTTTCAGAAACAATACATTTTTGGTAGGTAAATTCAGGTATAGATGCAATACAAATACATGTGGATGAGGACAGCTGCTTGCATTATAGAATGTTCTTTTGGCTTTATTTTTAGTTTGTTTGTTGTTTGTTTGTTTGTTTTGGACTCTTATTGGGGATTTTCATGATGAGTGCCTACCATTCAAAATTTACCCGTAAACCAAGAGCAAAAACATTGCAGTAAAATTTGCCAGAATACTTTTCTATATTCTAACCCAAAGACCGAGTGAAAGGTTGGGGGAGGGGGGGAGATTGTTCTGAATTGTCATTTTCCCTCCTGATCGGGGGGGGGGGGGAGAAGAGGGACATTATAAACTTTGTCCCTCCCACACAAGTGAGGACCTGCATTTCTGTTTGTGACTAAACCATCAGAGGTTGGCCTTGCTATAATGTTGTCAACAGGAATTAATGGCAACTATCTTCAATTAAATGTGAGTTGATGCTGTACTGGCTTCCTGTTGTGAAGAGCACAGGGGAATGGAGGTACTGTATTTTCTTAGGATAAAATATGTCCTTAGCAGACAATTAATATACTTAATTTTGATCTATGTCTGTATGCACAAACCATGAGTTTGAAAGCTATAGAAAATCCTTTAGTTTGGTTCATTCTACAATTACTGTTTTTTAAAATAAAGTATGGTACAATGGCATAAAACCTGGGAAGAGAAAACAATAGAATGCTTTTCTGTCTCTTATAAATTTTAAGAGAATAAAGTAAGAAGAAGAACAAAAACATGCAAATGAGTGAAGCATATCAGAAACCAACTAGATATTTGGCATAAAAGTTTTGTAGTATACCTGAAAGTAATGCCAAAATAGCTGGATCACATGAACAGCCTAAAAGGTCAAATGATGCCTTTATAAAATTCCTCAATATTAGAAAAAGGTCATGCTGTTCCATACACTCTTGAAATTCTTTGGGGCAATTCTAGTAAATCTTCTTTAAAATTAATGATGGTTATGAATTTAGGCTGTATTCAAATATGAATATTCCAACTCTCAAATTATAGTATTAGATGGCATGCCTCATACAAGATTGAAAATGTGTGCAAGGCTAAGTTTGGCTTTCTGTATTAGCATAGTTACAGTATCATATGTGACAGAATGTGATATGCCTCTTTTTTAATTATATCTTTTCTAGGAAAGGTGGCAACAATAAATTAATAAAAATTTATCATCGGGATGGAAAATACGGTTTTTCTGATCCATTGACATTTAATTCTGTTGTGGAGCTAATTAACCACTATCACCATGAGTCTCTTGCTCAGTATAATCCTAAACTTGATGTGAAGTTGATGTATCCTGTATCCAGATACCAGCAGGTAGTTTTCCAGGAATCTAGTATTGTCATTAAATGCTGTTTTTATAGTACTTTCATAAACTATTTTTCTAGAGACAAGAATTTGAATGTGAGCACTAATCTCAAAACTGCCATTAAAACAAAGATTTTCCAGGTAAAACAGACTCCTTATTTGGCTTTTTTCCCTTTAAATTTAATCCTGTTATGGTCATTCACTGGCTTAATTGGTCACATATCTAACACTAAAAACAGCAAGTTAATGTTTCCATCTTAAAAATAATGTAAAACCAACTGTATAAAAGTAGCAACAGGGTGTATTAAGGAACTGACTAGAACCCTGCTTGGGTTTAATCTTCTACGTCTTGTTTGGGGCATACAGTTAAATTCAGTTTTTAGAAATCTGTATACAGATTGTACGCTTTGAGTTGCTGATCATTATCTTTCTGCTTCTTACTTACCATTAACTCTGTAACTTGGCATATTAACTGTTGTTACTTGGTATCTTCAGATCTCTGTGTGTGTATTTCAAGGAGAAAATTAAGAATATTGAAAGGCTGTCATGCTCTTTCTAAAAGAAATTTTGCAGATTAAGCATTTGATGTCAAGAGGTTAATGCTGTGTAACCAGCTGCAAATACTGGTTCACACAAAGGTTCAAAATCTAACTTAATGTCAAACATTTATACATATATCTCAAATAATTGGTACAGTCATTATTAAAATGCTGGACAAAGTGTGTTGGTGCATGTGTGGCCCCAGTGGAACAACATGAATGTTCAGATAGAAAGACTTTGTTCAGGATTAAGAAGATTAATGTAATACCTGTGTTCGATGTGCATTGTTATGCAGATCGAGCAGTACTTGAACCTTTCTTGTACACCAGTGTACCTATTTTCTGCTTTGATGTTTACAGGATCAGTTAGTAAAAGAAGATAATATTGATGCTGTAGGCAAAAAGCTTCAAGAGTACCACACTCAATATCAAGAGAAAAGCAAGGAGTATGACAGATTATATGAAGAATACACCAGAACATCACAGGTATGTTGCAGTTTACACTAGACTTTCATGATATCTTAGGCCCAAACAAGAATTAGGTAGCTTTCCCTAGTCCATAATTGGAGGTGAATCCTTGCTTATATGCCCCAACTTGCTGCTTCTACTGTACTAGAAATGGAGCAAAAACTAGAGGAAGGGGTTAAGAATACTCTTCTTGCTCACTTCCTCTATCTGCAGTATATGTTAAAGGGCAACACAAGTTTTGGAATGTGTTGCTGCCCTGACCAAGGTTTGGCTGAAGAGAATTATTACAGATTTAGAATGAAATCTTGGATGTCAGCCTAGCAGGAAGGCATTCTTCTGTTTTGGAATGCCTCAGAAGAAAGCATTGGGACTTTTCTAAATGGTAGCCCAGAAGAGGACTGGAAAATAAGCATATCTTTCTTCCTTTAAAATGTGAAAGTCTGACTTGGCCAAGCTGTTTTGGCTGCGTATTAATCTATAATTACTTCTTCATGAGATTTAGTGTTATATATGTATGAACAGAGCCAGAATCATGTACATTGTCTAAAACAAAAAGAACAGTGTCCACATGATCACTGGAAATGTTACTAGAATTCAAAGACATAGCCACTGCTGCCTTTGGGTTTCATAATGGAAGAAAGGTGGGGGAGATGTAGATAGATAGATAGATAGATAGATAGATAGATAGATAAGCAGGCGAAAAGGGATCTTGCAGCATCTCTGAGAGTAAATGAAAGAAAAGCTTTTATAGATGTAAGTCTACATCACCCTGATGAAGTAGACTTACCGGTAAATCTACGGCAGCTTACAGTGCCAACTTCTTCCTCTCATTTACTCTCAAAGAATATGCAAGATCCCTTTGCATAGAAATGTTACCACAAGAGTTAAACAGTATCCATATCTTAAATCGCTGGATGCATCTATTCTTTCATTTGAAATCTTGGCAAACAAGGGGTAATCAGCAGTTTCCCATCTCAGAGTTCTCTTCCTTTCCAAATAGAGGACTGAAGCTGAAGTTGCATCCTTATTCTCTGTCACTATGGCAGATCACACGGACTAGGGATAGTTCACCCAGTGATTCACTTTTTATGAGGTGAAAGGGGGAAATTGAAATACATAATAATCAATTATTCTTGTCAATTTAATTTCATTTTCTCAACATTGGAATCATAAAACTTAATTATTGACTCACATTTTATATATTGAAAACTCCAAATTGATTATCTGCTTTGTTTTATCCAAATAACAATAAATACATAGAAAGCTACTATAGTTTAGTATTTCCAATGGTTAATGATGATCTTTGAAACTGGCTTTTCTGTGCAGGAAATTCAGATGAAGAGAACAGCAATAGAAGCATTTAATGAGACAATTAAAATATTTGAAGAACAATGTCACACTCAAGAACGTTATAGCAAGGAGTACATTGAACGATTCCGAAGAGAAGGGAATGAAAAAGAAATTGAAAGGTAGGTTTTCAAAAATCTGACTCAAAACAAAATGTCAAAGTATACATTTTAGCCTAGTTTCATAAATAATATGCACTTTGTCAATACCAGTGCCATAGCAGTATCAGACATACATGATAGGAACTTGACAGAGAAACTGTGCAATACATCCAGATGATTTGTTGAATTTAAATAGCAGTTTGTCTTTGACAGTTTAGTCATTTAAGTAGTTTTTGCTAGATTAAGGAATATTGTTTATGTAGAGGCAGTAATATGAAATAATTACAAAGGCACACTTCCAAGCAGACCGAAGTTCAGACAAACCGTATCTGAAAAGGGATGTTAGAATCTGGATAGAATTGGGAAGGGTATTGGACAGAACAACTACACATGATGACTAAATGGAATTAAGTAAGGTGTAATATCAACAATGTAAAATATGCAGATGACACCATACTACTACCTGAAAACATCACAGACTAAGGAAGATCAAGGAGGGAAGTGCAAGGGCAGGCTTATTGTTGAACATAAAGAAAACAAAAATAATGACCAGAGAAAATTTACACATATTCAACCTAGACAATGAGGAAATAGAAATAGTAAAAGAATTTTCATACCTGGGATCAGAGTGGGAACTGCAGTCAAGAAATCATAAGAAGACTAAGAATGGGGAAGGCAGCTATGAAAGAACTAGAAATCTAAAGGTGTACAACTGAGCACGAAAGTTAGAATCATTTACAAGCCTTGACCCTATTACCATGTATGGATGTGAGAGCTGGACAGTTAAGAAAGCGGATAGGAAAAGAATTAATTCATTTGAGATGTGATGTTGGAGAAGAGTGCTGAGCATCCATGGACAGCCAAGAAGTCAAACAAATGGGTCCAAGAGCAGATCAAACCAGAAATCTCTCTGGAAGCCAAGATGATTAGACTGAGGCTGTCGCACTTTGGCCACATCATGAAGAGGCATGACTCACTGGAAAAAAATAATTCTAGGAAAAGTAGAGAGAAACAAAAAGAGAGGAAGGCCACATGCAAGATGGATGGACTCTATTAAGGATATCATGGGTACGAATTTGCAAGACCTGAGCAGAGCAGCGGAGCATAGGTAGTCTTGGAGATGTCTCATCTACAGAGTTGCCATGGGTCAATATCAACTTGGATAGCAACAACAAAACCATCTTTTGATACAAGATGCTAGGGACAACTAGTAGATGACCACATACCCTAATGTGGTTGGTTTGTTTGTTTGTTTGGTGAGAAACATTTGTGAGTGTCTCTGTTGACTTTGTTTTATAAAACAAGTGGAAGATTTGCTCATTTTAATTTAGTATGACACTCTGTTTCAGAAACAACTTAATCAATTTGTTAACTCTACAGTTCACTTTTTACCATGCTTCTGTTTGGTATCATTATGTTGCAGACTTGACTATGCCAGCCCACTGGACTCTAAGATTCCATAGCTTTATGTATACCTGACTACATAGCAGAGGTGCTAAGAAACTGCATTACTGAATTGTAAAGATGCATAATGGGACACTAGCAAGAATACCCAATGTGTGTTGGTACCTAGTGCACATCAGGACTGATGCAATGCGCATCAGTCCCACTCCTGGCTCTGCTGCATAGTAATGTAACAGCAGCTCTCTCCTAGATCTGGACATTACACAACACACAATTCTAATTCCCACATATATAAGTCCACTTAGGAAGATGTAAATCCCCAAAAGGGATCCGGCTGTCATTTTTATTTCTGTCCCTGTCCTTGAAATTATAGAAATGGAATTTTAGTAGAAATGTGTCGAACGTTGTATTGTTGATTGACCATGAAAACCCACTGGGTGACCTTGGGCAAGTCACACATTCTCAGCCCTCAGAAAACCCTGTGATAGGTTTGCCTTAGGGTCACTATGTCAAAAATAACTTGAAGGGACAGAGCAGCACAACAACAACAAACTACTATGGTCTTTATGCACTTCTAAAATGAACCATATTTAATACATATTTCCATTATAATCAGGTTTCATGCAGCTGCTTCTTTTGCACCTATGTGTTTATTTAATTAATCAAATAATAAAACAGTCTTGTTTCATGATGCTTTGGTCATTGTTGGAGACAGTTTGTTAAGGCTTAGCTGGATCTTGGGCCAGTCCAGCAAGAAACATGTTCTTCAATGGTTTCATTTAAAATCATTTAAAATCTATATGATTCTTAAATAATCAAACAATGTGTACTGTAAGATGGGTTCACTGTGATGACAGTGTGAAAGACAAGGGAACTCATGATGTATTTTTAAAAATGATTCCTTATAATAATCACCAACAAAATAAAATATGGCTATACAGTTGCTCCTCCTAACTTGCAGATCTGAGATCTGTGACCTCGATTATGCACTGAGGGGTCACCTCATTTGTTTCTAATGGCATGCACGCCTGGGCCGTGTACCCTATTCAAGCATATGCTTGAATACGCATGAGCCTCCATTTTGTGCAGGGGGTCCGGAATGGAGGACCAACTGTATTAATATTAAACCAGCAGGATCTGTACTAGGAAACAAGAAAGACAGTTGGATGCAACCAGCTCTGGAAAACTAAAAGAAATAATAAGGTGCAACATGTTAATGGGAGCCAGCATGGTGTAGTAGTTTGTTGGACCATGGCTGTAGAGACCAGAGTTCAATTCCCAACTCGGCCATGAAACCCACTGTGTGACCTTGGGCAAGTCACATGCTCTTGGCCTCAGAGGAAGGAAATGGCCGCCAGGCAAACAATAACACAAGATGTTAATAATGTGGACTTCTATTAATAAAACTGGGGAGAGTTTTCCACAACTAATTTGCTTGTCTGCCATGATTATTCACCATATACTTCTGAAGATGAAAGCACAGGAGCCTGGAAGACATTCGGCCCTTTTGTTCTTTCCCCTCCAATTAGCTGAAATCTGGATAACCCCAGCTAGAATTGTTTTAGATAGGCAGGGAAGTGTTCTTCTCATTTAAATTTTAACAAGTGAAACAAAGTGGCAGTCTCTGCACCAGTCATAAACTTGTACTGACTAGATTCTCATGTGCAACATCTAATACCTACTTTTCCAAGGTTGTCATTCTATCCTTCTGGTTCACTGATTAAGTATTGAGAGTTGGGAACATGATGCTTTTTAGCATGTTCACATGTGAATCTACTGATGTGGTTAACACAGTGCCTGTCACAATTGTTACGTGCTATATAGCTATAAATGAGCTCTGTTCATATGGAGCTTGTAATTTTGGTTTGGTGCATGTATGTATTATATTTATATTATATCCTGTTTTCCCCCCCAAAATTGGGGCTCAGCAACTCATAGGCCGTATACAGACAGGCTAAAATAAAGCTGCTTCGAGTCTCTTTGGAGGTATGGTGTTTCAATGATGTATGCATCCTAAGAGTCTGGAAGCTGCACCAAAGCTGCACTCCAGTCCTTACGACTGGAGCTTGGCTTTGGTGCGGCTTCTGGACTCTTAGGACACATGTATCATTTAAACAGCATACCTCCAAAGTGACTCGAATCAGCTTTATTTTGGCCTGTCTGTATCAGGCCATTGTTTAAAAGAACAAATGTACTGCTAACCTTTAAGAACATCATACATTGCTTTACAGAATTATGATAAATTATGAAAAATTAAAATCACGTCTGGGTGAGATTCATGACAGCAAGTTGCGACTGGAACAAGATTTGAAGAAGCAAGCCCTGGACAACCGGGAAATTGACAAGAAAATGAACAGTATCAAACCTGATCTTATCCAGCTGCGCAAAATCAGAGATCAGTATCTTGTGTAAGTTAGCATTTTCTGTATATTGACTAAGAGGTCCAAGCTATATGAGATACCATTATTGCAATTAGCAAGTTTTTGAAGGTTCAAAAATAAATAAATAGAAGATACTGTAGACCTGATGGGGAGCTCATAGGACTGGAGCCCTGTATTCCTGCCAGCATTAACCTGCTAATTGTACTAATGATATCTTGTCTAATTTGGACATCAAGCATAATAATGGAAGGAAATCTGGGCCTCTTGACATGGAAGAACATCTGGCAAGCCTGTTTAATACAGTAACTATAGTTTATTAATAACTCTTAATTCAAAATGTTCTCAATACAGTCTTTTTCTGGTTCCAAGTAAATGTTTTATTTCACTTTGAAGGCAGTGAAAGGCAGCCTATACAGAATCCATGTTGTTGAACAAGCCAAGTCAGACCAGAGAGCTAAGCTATGTCTTCATATGATTACATTACTTTTGGCCATAATACAGCGCACCCACGTCATATGCTGGCGCGCTTTACACAGACTTGAGCTTACGCGCTCAAGCCGCAGGGCGGAAGGGGCGGCGCGTCCCATTCAATTGAATGGGCGTGTGCACCTGTTGCTCCCCGCGCGCTGCTGTGCCGCCGTGCACGAGGCCCATTGTTTCCAATGGGGCTTGAGCATAGGCGGAATTCGCCTTACGCGGAGGGATCCGGAACGGATCCCCGCGTAAGGCGAGGGCCCGACTGTATTCTGAATTCATGGTTGGGACATCATTGATTGAATGCACTATTCCCACATTTGAGTGGAGTATAAAGAGAAAAGGGAATGTAGCCTTAGGTAGAGGTCCTATGTGAGCCATAGTCTCTTTTCTGAAGCAGCAAGATGCCACACAGTATATTCCCATTCACAACTAGATATGCTTTTGTATAACGTATTTATTTCTTCAGTAAGGGCAGTGCTGTAAAGAGAGGAATTATGCTTCAGGGTGTTCTGAGTGTCTTTTTCTGGGTGATCCCAACTTTTAGTGTTTCTTGTATCTCGTTGGCAGCTGGCTCAATCATAAAGGAGTGAGGCAAAAACGAATAAACGACTGGCTGGGAATCAAAAATGAAAACATTGATGAGTAAGTTTTTTTGAAATATGGATTACCAAATTGCATAAAAATGCACAACAGAAGTATAATCTCTGTAGTACACTAATGTAGCTTTCTTATGAATGTTTACTGTTTCCTTAAGCTAATGAGGATGGGTGGACTCCAGATTTAGCCACACCATACTAGATAGACTCACAAACCTTCCTAGAATTGGAGAACCTAAAGATAGTAGTGCACACACTGGTAACCTCAAGGCTGGACTTCTGTAATGTGCTACACATTGGGCTACCTTTGTACCAAGTCTGAAAACTGCTTCAGAATATGGCAGCCAGACTGATTATGGACACATCCAGGAGTAATCACATTGCACTGACCTTAAAAGCACTCCACTGGATGCCAATTAGTTTCTGGGCAAAGTACGAAGTTTTGGTTATTACCTTTAAAGTCCTGCATGATTTGGTTTCCTACAGGATTGTCTTCTACCGTACAATCTGCCCTGTATACTCAGGTCAACTGGGAAATGTTTGACCAACTGGCCAAGACTAGACTTGCAGCGGTTTCCCACAGTACCTTTTTGTTTGCTGCCCCCAGACTGGAATGACCTGTCAGAAGAGATAGGACATCTGAAAACGTTAACTGCACTTAAAACAGCATTAGAGAAATATCTCTTCCAGCAGGCCAGTCCAGTCAATTTTAAATAATGACTTTTTAATCTGTGTATGAACTTTTGCAAGTGTATTTTAGTGATTTTATAGTAACAACCAAACACTAGTTGATAACTGGCTCCATTTAAAGAAATTAATACAGTGTGCCCACATCATACCCGGGTGCACTTTACATGGCTTTCAGCATATGCTGAAAGCTGCACTGGGAGAAGAAATAATGGGCCTCGTGCCCGTGGTGCGCACGCACCACAGCACCATAGTGTGCATGGGCCCCATTCATTTAAGTGGGGCTCGAGCATAGGTAGAATTCCCTTTACGAGGGGGGAGGTCTGGAATGGCTCCCCCGCATAAAGGAAGGGCAGACTGTACTAGAGGTGATGTTAATATTAGTAATAATATATGTGCATTTTGGGGAAAGGTGGGGGGGGGGACAAACAGTAATGTGGTGTGAATGCAGGCCACTCTTTCCCCATGCCTGCTCTAGGGAGGTAAGAGTGATAATGTTGAGTGTACAGGTGACTTTTCAAAAAAATGTTTTGTTGCTAAGTTTCTGAGTGCATGAATTGCTTCATTCAAAATTCTTTAATTTTAATATAGGAAGATATTTTGCTTTAGAAAATAAGACTTTTTGTCTCTTCCTAGTACATACTTTACAAATGAAGAGGATGAAAGTCTGCCACATTATGATGAAAAGACTTGGTTTGTAGGAGATCTCAATCGTATCCAAGCAGAAGATTTGCTTTGTGGAAAACCTGATGGAGCATTTTTAATCCGAGAAAGTAGCAAGAAAGGCTGTTACGCTTGTTCTGTGGTGTAAGTAGAGATTCTTGCTTTACTGTTTTATCATGCAGAGGACAATGTATCTTAAAGTGAATAGACCAGTGACTCTCTCCTCCACCTTAGTTTCATAGTCCATAAATTTTTGTTGCTGTTTCCTAAATTAAGTCTCTTTCCACTCGCATTCTTAGGGTGGTCCTCTTGACAAAAGTACTCAAAGATCTCTTCAGTGAGCATATCCACCCAGTAAAAATAATTAACTACCCATGGGACAACTACTTCGAGTCATATTTTCTATTCTGGTTTTGCTACAAAATTAGTTAAATTTTACTAAGACATATATTATTTATGTGTTGATACCTATCTTATAAACTTTGATTACAGCGTCAAATTTAGCTATAGCGCAGTAGTGGAAAAATATTTTCATCTTTGTATCTTCAACAGTAGGGCTGAGAGAGATATTTGCATAAAAGTTAATCTCTCTGTCCTTCATTTTTGGTAGGTGAGGCTTTCAAGAAATGAAAGTTCTTACTAGTTAAATGCAAATCTGAAGTTTTATCTAAGCTTGCCATTTTGTTAGCCATTGTCTAACCTGGAGCATAAGAAGTGTAGTCCATAGTGTGTTGCTGGTTAATATCATGGCTGGTCAATGCTGTCAGTAATACCTTCACCTGTAAACTGACTTCTTTTTATGAAAGAAGTAAGATGAACTCTTTACAGGAACTAGATAATATGTACATTTCTCTGGATTAGTGTAGTAGCTTCATATTCAGTAAATGCTTTGTGGTGGATTTATTTTATCCATATGCATGATATTGACCTGGTACATACCTCCCTTTGCGGCGCCCTCATCACGTACGAGGGTTGCCTGGGGGGGCGGAGCGCCCACACGCCCCACAACCCTCACGTGACGAGGGCATAACAGCACTACGCAGCATTTATGTAACGAGTGTGCCAGTGGCACACTTGTTACGCCACCTCTGCAGGTGTAAAAAGAACCCACTTTTTGCAGTTTTTTTCCACCAGCGGGAAGCCATGCCATTTGGTGGCTGAGGCTTCCCTTCAGCAGAAAAATAGGCGCTGGCAGGCCACCCTTTTTGGGAGGTCTGTACTGCGCCATACTTATATTTGCTCAGTCCTAACCTTGAATTTTTACTACAAGTGTAGGCAACCATACTGAGGTGCATTGAACTACTGTATTCCAAATGGTTCAAGAGCCAGTTTTTCTTTTTAATGTTTTCAAAAAGTGTTGTTATTGTCGTTAGCATTAGCTTCAATCAGAAGTGAATGTAATCGAGATTAATCAGAGATGCAGGTTTTTTGTGTATGTTTTGATTAATAAATACTGCAATAAAATTGTCTGGCTCCACAGTTCTCTATTGTTCTACTGCCAGTCAGGTTGCATTTTTTAAAAAAATCTGCTAATTCACGTCCATGATGAAAGCAGCCTTCCGTAGCCTCCTCCATTCTCTCCTTTCTTCAGTGAATTGTTCTTCATTTCCCAAAACCCACAGATTTCCTCTTCACTCTTACTTTGAGATTAGCAACTGAGCTCTACAATCTTGCTAAATCTCCCAAGGCTTCATGGTCATTGAACACAGAGCCCTGGACTTTCAGTATTATGTTCTAGGAACTGAGACAGGAAGGTTACGAAGTCACTTCCTGACTCATTTCCTTGATTGTTAAGTCTGGTTTTCGCTGATGTTTGAAAAAGTAAATTGGGGTGGTGCTGTTAAGGTCTGCTGCTGCTTCAGGTGGTGATTTGCAGCTTTTTATGGATAATTTTTCACCACTGTCAAAATTAAAGTGGGAGGGGGACTTTGGGACAGCAACTGGAAGCATATGTAGCCTTCAGGCTGCCCTTTTCCCGCCTCTTCTTTTGTTGTCTTATACCTTATAGTATCAGAGTGATCTCTGATGTCATACCATAAACGTATTTTATATAAAAGCTGGAATAACTAAAACCAGATTCCCAAAGCAAACTAAAATATTATAGATTTCTTAACTAAAATAGTTCTAGATTGCTGAATTACAAGCAAACCTCTTGTGATCTATATGTTAATATAACATAACAGGTAGCACTTTCTTGTCAGAACAAAGAAAATGCTGATGTATCCCCCCACATAAGCACACAAGGAGGCTTGAAATTAGTTCTGTGTTAAAAATCTTGGGCTGAATATTTGGTAACTGATTTTATTTATCTGAGGGGGGGGGCTCAAAAGTTTTAATGTGCCTTTCTTCAGAGTGCCTAAGCAGAAGAGAATATGTAAACAACATAAGGTAAAATAACAACAAAATAAAGAATAGAAGATTATATATTAATGTATCTATTAAAAGAAACTTCCAGAAGAGTTAAATTACTTTAATATTTTTAATGCCATCTGTGAGATGGCAAGCCATTTTAAATCTAGAAATGATTATTTGTGCTTGACAGCTTATTGTGCTTTTTTGTCCATTGTTGAGAATTCAGTGCCTCATTGACTAATTCTCTGAGTTGACTATCTTTATTTTTCCTTTACAGAGCTGATGGCGAAGTTAAACACTGTGTGATTTACAGCACTCCTAGAGGTTATGGGTTTGCAGAGCCATATAACCTATATAGCACCCTTAAAGAATTAGTCCTTCATTACCAGCATACCTCCCTTGTCCAGCACAACGACTCCCTCAATGTCCGGCTTGCTTATCCTATCTACGCACAGATGTCCTCCCTCTGTAGATAAATTCTAGGAGGGTGAAATATAGGTGAAGTGTTGGTTGTCTTGGATTTATTTTCTACAGTTTTTACTAGAACCCAGAGGGCATTCTTTCTCCTTAGACTGCTTGTTTTGCACAAGAAGTGATTTGATGAATGTGAATTGGAGACCTAGCAGCAACAAGATAACAGCTTTGGGGTAGGTGCCCTGGTGCTACCTGAAGATCAGATGTGTTTTTATATAAGGAGATGCTGTCTCCAGTTCTCCCTATAAGGAACAAGTAAACTCTCAACATGCATACAAAAACACCTTGAAGCAAAACTGTGGAGAGAAGCATTTTTGCCAGGTGCCATCAGCGGAACTTCTACTTGGATTTTGTTTTTCTGAGGTATTGGTAATGTCTTTCAGTCTTAAACTCCAGGAAAATGGGGGAAAGTTCTCCGCTACAGCTTTTCCCTGTTAATTTTAGCAGCATTGCTGCAAATCAGACAAACTTAAAAATTGAGGGCTCATCTTGATGTAGCATGGTATTTGATGAGAGGAGACCAAAGGAATTATGGGGAGAGTTTCAGGTTCATATTTAAAAGGAATATCCTCAAAGAAATGTTGCTTTATATTTTACCAACAATTACAAAGTTTGGTTTCAACAGCACTACAGGTCTTCAAATAAGAGAAACCAAATTGAACCCACCAAAACTTCTCTCATTGCTGGATTGAGCACTTACCAGAAAATTGCATTTGCAATCGCACACTTGCCAAAACTTGAAGATAAAAATGTAAAAGCTAAAACTTTCTTGTGTAGTTTTCAAAACTTTAACCTGACCTGTTGCAACTGCACCACTTTTCCCGTGTTATTTTCAAACTACATTTTCTTTCTTCCAGGGATGTCATATTTTGTTTTTTAAAACATACTAAGCTTTGGAATGTAAACCAGAATGAAGCTGGCTCTTGGCATGCTTATAGGATGTTAAACATTTAATATTCTATTTTAAAACATTTTGTTTTGTTCTTTTTTTAAAAAAAAAAGTGCAATGGATTACTTCTCAGTGGCTTGCTAAACCAAAAAACAAAACAAAGCCCTACAAAAACTAAGTGCAGTCCACATTATTGAAACCGACTACAAAACTATATTTGTAACATATTTGGATTGCACACAAAACACTGTTTCCATTGCACAGGTTGTATACTTGCCCTTGGAATTCATTGTTGGTTTACAATAAGGCAAAATATTTGGGCATTGGAGTTCTGTGAGACCAGTCAAGATATAAATTGGTAGAATTTGTCAGTATGTAAACAGCTTTGCTTGGTCTTCATTTGCCATGTCAGATTCATCTGGATTATATGTAACATCAGATAATGAAGTTATAGTGAAAGGTGAGAACTGGATCCATTTGACTGTGACATAGTGCTCCTACAATGCTACTTTGACTTTTTTGTCACTACACATTTGCCCTTGTTGAATCTTTATTGTAATTACTAATGATGTTATGTAGAACACTTTCTTACACAAAGAAGGAAAAAATTAAGCAGATTCAGCATGAAGTCTTTCCTCTTTTTTTCTGGTGTAGTATTTGAAGTGCATGCCAGGGAGCTGGGACATGGATAATTTCTGGCTCCACCCTACCTTCAGTGCCACCTTGAACCCCTAGACTGTTAGACTAATGTTTACACAAAGCAGAATGCACTATAGAGGAGCATAAAAGTATTATGCAGAATATGGAATTGCTGAACAGAAAAATGATGACTCTTGAGCACTAATCAGCAGTTGAAGGGGCCAAACTAGTTTGCTTGACATGTCCCCAAAGCACTTCTGTTTTGCACTAATTTACCACCACTAAACCTGAGTGCTGACTAACCAATTTGCATCAACATCTTCTAAATTGAAATGGTGGTTATCAAACTACTCTAATATTTTTGAAAAAAGATACTGAATGACCTAATGTGCCACCTTCTCTTTGGCCCCTCTCTCCCCATGCCTAGATGTCCCACTTCCCCCTCATTCACCAGCAATATCTTATTTCATTAAGTGTTGCTCTGGTTTTTGCTATATTTTAGAGACAGCAGGGAGATCTTCCAGGGACATGACTAACTTGCACATTTAAATCTAATATCTACATATTGCCTAATATTCTCATTACACTGTCTTGCTTAGATTATAATGGTCTCTTTTCTAGGGACACCAGGTGTAAGTTGTTCAACTTTTAATGTACAACCAATGAAATAAACACATTAAAAATCTAAGACATCACTCTACAACATCCACTGCTTCAGATAACCTTGGCCTTTTTTTGCCCATATAAACTCTTTGACTAGACTCCTCTGCATGACTTATGCTGGTGATACCAGGACTTGTGCCAATGTAATTGCTTTTTCTGATGTTATGTAAAGAGGTATCTAATACGTCCTTACACAACAATGACAGAATGAGCAGTTGGCTGTACAGTGCCAAGGCACAGCTTAGCCCCTCCAGCTCCCTTGTGCCACCATCATCCACCTTCTTTTGCCCTCCTTTACCTTTGACCTCTGGGAACCTTGGTGTAAGTACACATGTGGAACTTCATGCTCTACCACACTGGTCCCCAAACTGTGCTCTTTAAGAGATTTTGGACTTTAGCTCCCAGAATCCCAGACTATTGGCCAACATGGCTGAGGTTTCTGGGAGCTGAAGCCCAAAGTCTCTTAAAGGGCACCGTTTGGGGACCACTGCTCTACCAGCTTCAGATAGGATCTTGCCCCTTAGCCTTAGCTTCTGTGTTTGTTACAAAACACCAATAAATTCAGAAATAAATGCTTCCTTTAAACTTCATATTTAACTTTCTGTACACTTATCTTCAAAAGCCTCCTTCCTGTAGTTTCTTTTAAATGCAAATATTCTAACATATTTGAGTTATGACAGTGTACCAATTAAATGTATATATGGTTTCCTTTTGGATGACTTCCTTTTCCATTTGGTTTAGGTAAATCAGTCATAGCTGCTGGTGGTGTCCATCTGATGTTCACATGCTTGTACTTGCCTCTTGTGTTAGTCTTTTTGGACACACTTGGCAAGTGAAAAATCATTTTGAAGGCAGCTCAAATACTAGCAAGTATCTTTTACTACCAACTGCATTCAGTTTCCCTCTACTTTTCACTTTTAGCTGACCTCAAGTGACCATATCCTTAATTCTCGTGGCTCAAATGACCTAGTTGTTAGGATTAGCCTTGTTAGTATCACCAACTTTCTTGGAGGCTAAAATAAATGCACAAGAGAAAATGGCAGAAGTTAAATGGATGGATGTGTAGGGCCAATGTTCAGAAAAGCACACTCTGTTCTTGAAGGCAATAGTATTAGGCTTTCTTTGGTAGCATATTAGTGTTGCTGTTTTTTTAATTTGATAGCTGTGAAATCATATGGATCTGAGTGACCCATCTATGTAGATCCCTCCCCAGTGTTACATGATATGGGGTTGAATGGGGTAAAATAGTGTCTTCTAATATTCATAGTTTATCTGAAATGTATTTTCAAGGACTGCAGATGATTCAGTATTTTGCTTTCTCCAAGTAGAACACTGCTTCTCCTTCTGCAGTTACTTTTGTAGTTGTGATGCACAATAGATCAACTAAGAATGAAAAATGATTGAACTGCCAGTCCTTTTGCTGACTCGTTTCTTTGCCAGTCACACTCCATAGGAACAAACACATATGTTTGATAAAATGTTCCCAAAATAATTGATGGTGATGGGTTACAGCATTGTTTTCTCTCACTTGCCCCCACCTTTTTTTAAAAAATTTTTACAAAACAGTACCTTAAATTTCTTATTTATTAGAATAAGAATAAATCCAATGGGTTCCTTTCTAGCCTATAAATCAGTGATCCATGTTAGGTATACATAAGGGCTTGGATATGCATGTTAGAGCTGATTGCTTCCCATCCCACATCACTGGTTCCTTGCACTGCATCAGAAACCACATGTTAAACCTGAGTCTCAGAGGTGACCTGTCAAGCAATTGAAGCTATTGCTAGAAGGAGTAAAACATTTTTAAAACTCTTGTGCAACCTTTGGGATTCTGGCCTCAAATGAAAAGGGCAAGGACTCAAAATATTTTAAGTTTATCTCTAGGTCCACCCACCAAGTCCATTTGCAGTCCTATCTATACAGAAATTGGCATGCACAATCCCTCCAATCCCAGCACTTTTCACTTACAACTGCAGGTGTTTCAAATAACATTAAGCATAAATGAAAACCATGCCAAACTGTTTTATACGTAACATTTCAAACACCAACCTGTCCAAGCTCAGGAACTGGGATAGGAGCAATTCTTCAGCCTGCTTCAGCACAGGCAGACAGTAGTCAGTAGGAGCAAAAGTTGAGACTTACTAGATTACTTAGACACATTTTTCTAAAAAAGATTGAAATGTGGGCACATCTAGTGATATATTTAAGGGCTCGCGTGGTTTGGGTCTATAATTATGCTGTTTGCTTGCTATGAAAAACCTTGACAACATTTACACTGACTTAGTGCTGTTTCTGTTCCCGTAGCAATTTTCCTGTTTTACTATCACATTTGCAAATGTAGAAAATCCCCTTTTTGGTACTTGAATTCTCTGTGTGTGTGTCTGTGTGATGTATAATTCATTCTAAAACGGAATAAAATCTAAAGTGGTATTCTGTGTGTGCACAGACATAAACACAGAATTGTTTGTGAGAGAAAAAGTGCAGAATTGGGCAAGCATTTCAGTGTATGTTGAAAGTTTTGTTTCATGTCCTTTTTTATTTGTACACATTTTGTGTTAACATGAATTCTTAAAGATCTGCTTTGTGGTTTGAGAATTTTCAAAATATTCCTGAAGTAAAGACTTACATTCAATGTTGGTTTGCCTTTTAAAATAGTTGTAGCTGACTAGCTTCTTGCTGATGGTGCAACAAGATTTAAGCATACTTTCCGATACAGCACTCTGTTTCTTCACTAAGAATCACCTTCCACCCCCAAACTTATATTCCAAAACGAACTGTTTTAAATTACCACCATGTAATTCGTTAGCATGTAAAGTTAGATTTTTAAACATGTTTTTTTCTTTCCTTGTTATTGTTATCCCTTCATTCATTATTCCCTGAACTCTTCTATTCCTGCCTAAGAGTTTCAGGGAATGCCCCCTCATCACAGTCTCGAAAGCCAGGAAATTCATTCCACATCTCAGTAGCAGACCCAATTCACTAAAGTCAGCACCAGCATGGGGAAATGCTCCCATTGTCCAGGCAGTAGAGGCCATATCTATCATGGCATCCACCTGCTGCTATGCTGTTTAGTGCAATATTTGCCATCTGAACTTGTTTTTGTTTTTGTTTTTTTTTTGTTATTTCAATTACTTGCCAGCTACAACCAGGGTGGCTCACCCTGGCTTTCTTTCCTGTCAACTGGGCATGGTTCCCACACATTCTTCTCCCTGTTCATGTCACACACACACACACACACACACACACACACCCCAATGCCACAGTGAGAGCAGGGTGGAGATGAAACAGCAAAAAGCAACAGCAAGAACAAATGAACAGCTTTGTTACAAAAGACGGGAATTCCATGCCATTCCTCAGTGCTATGGCATCTACCCTTCCATATGATGCAACTGCTAAAAAGAAAAGCCATTTCATATAACTGCCCCCCCCCCAACCCTGCAAGTCCAGATAGTCTCCATTAGTCACAAACCACAGTGAGGAATACTGAATGGTGGTATTTAATCTGTACTGCTTAACCCATGGATTCAATTCTCTAGGCCTGGCTGTATGCACAGAACTGCTCACTGCATGTCATGTATACCTTAATGCTCACAACACAACATTTTTGGCCCAAGCCATACAAGGCTGGGGAATTCCAGTTAAGCTTCTTCCTTTGTTATTCTCTTGACTTTAGTCACATACCACTACTTATGGTGCTGTTTGTTTTGTGGAGGAGAGCAGCTATACAGTTGTATGTGGCCTCTTTGGCTCTGCTGCAGCAAATACCAGTTTAGGGGTGTGATTAAGAATGGGTTTTGAGTAGGGCAGATGTTCAAGCAACCTCCTCTCCAAGCACTGCTCCTTTTGCATGATTTGGGGATCATGCATATGCTTTGAACTGAAAGCAGTACAGAGGACATCCAGTCATGGATAATCAATTTTATCTAAATTGGTCCTCAGCCCCCCCCCCAAAAAAAAAAAGAACCCTTTGCTCCGCAGGAATATCTTTTGACTTCACCATAAGAAAAGCAGCAAAGGTGATGCAGATCTGATATTCTGCTAGCTGGAAACATCTCCAGGGAGAGATGTTTTGTTCCAAAGGGTACATGACGATTAATATCAGTCTGTAACTTTTCTAAAAGGTAAAAAGTTTTAAGCACTGGTGTTTTGGGCTGGCTCCATAGATTTTAATGCAGATTTTTCTACTATTCACAATCCTTTGGCGACATGCTTTGGTCATATCTCATGGTGAATGCAGTGTTCCTGTTGACTTAGGACTTAACCTGAAGAGCTTTATGCAGTGAATGGAACAGAGACATCTTTTGTGTTTGTCAGGACTCAGCATCTCACTGATACAGTGAGTACTGCATGTAGAAATAGCTCCTGTTCAAAGTCCATTCTGTTATTTCATATTATTACTTGGTATGTTACCTATATCTATGAGAATATTGCACTTTTCCCGGTCAGCATTTTGGGGTGCTTCTTTTTTTTTTCCCAGGCAGGGAGCACATTTGCAGCAGCTATAGAAAAACTACTGTTTTAAGCTATTTTTTCAGGGGTCAACATGTTCCTCTCCCTCTTCACCATAAGTCTATTACTTTCAGCGGAGTTGCACCCTTAAGTATACCAGCCAGCTGTGCAAGTAAATCTGTATGCTGTCTTTAGAAGTGCAGAACGTTTGGGCTTTGAGTGACTGACTGCAAAGAAGTTTGACTCAGTCTGTCAATAACTTCGTAAGTTTCGCCAGTTTACAGCACCATGGGGTTTGTACTGGTCTGCAACCAATCTCCTCCCCTCTCTTTCTCTCTGTGTGTGTTTATATGTACTGTATGTATATAGATATATGGAAATTAAATTCACATACTCATGTCCTAATATGCATTGGCCATAAGTGGCACTGCCCCTCTGAAAGTCCCATTTCACTATTTGCACTTACTCACCCCATGATCTGAAAGCTGGGATCATTTATGTTTTTTTGGTTGCCTCCCCCCTTCCCCAACATGGAGTTCATAACTAATACTCTTGATGTGCTTTTTTATTTCTAATTTTTCTTAATGTTTTACTTATTTGATCCAAATAAAACATGGAAGTTTATTCAAAGCAAAGTTGTTACATTTTATATAAGCTCCATTTCCTTTGGGATACATTGCACATTTTTAAATCAGTGGAAACCCCATCTAGAACTAATGTTTCAAAGGAGAGCCGTAGCATTGATCGTGTGTACAGAGAGTATAATGCTTGCATCTTTGTAAGAATGCGTGGGTAACTCACATCTTGTAATTGGAGAAAACAACATCCGGGACTGGTGCACTCCTTTGTACAGCTACACATTAACATTGCATTCTTAAAATCCATTTTGGTTTTCCTTTTAAGAGAGCTATTTGTCAAAGATTTGCTTCGCCTGAGCAGTGGGGATTGTTTTGTTTTTCTTTTATATGAATTCCAGCATGTAACTTTTGGTAGTCTTGTTGGTATGTAAAACCTGTTCTCTCTGTCATTTTAAATGGTATAGTCAACTTCATGTAGTTTAACTTTTAAAGAGAAACTGCTTCATGAGGAAAGCAGTTGTATGTTAGTCATATTGTAGTTTCTAGATGAGTAATGCAACATTGTAACTTGTCACCAAATGGCTATGATCTTACTGTATGTTTCTGTTTGAAAAATAGAATGGTTGAGCTTTGGATTCCCAAGACAAGCATTCTGGCCTACTTTGCTTTAGAATAAAAATGCAATAAAGGATGCAATAAAGCACAGTTAATGGTAACATTTTAGAAGGATGTACTGACCGCTGTTTCTAATAAATTCAGAAATACAGCCTACCTGGTATGAAGTGGTAAAAGTGTTGGTTTGTTTTGAAACTTAAGTCTTATTTTTCTTAAATATCAGTTCAATAATAGCTTGGTAACTTTGGTATCCCATATTGGTAGAATCTCCAACAGCATCTAAAAATCTAGTTGGCAAAGTAAGTTTGGTCCTTGAGCTAAAACACCAAATCCCAGTTCAATGTTTGCCTCAAAGATGCAAGTATACTTTCTGTATAATGATTAGAGCCAAAACAAGCCGTCATCACTTACATATTAAACTAAGAATTTTGGTCTCAGAAGCAAGCACAAATACTAGCCTGTAAAGTGTTAACAGTAATAATATCAGTATATAGGTGGAAAGGGAAAAGACAAAAAGAATAAAACCAAAGCAAAATAGATTTAATCCTGTCAATTTTTCTGACTGCTAACACAGTTCCTCTCTCCCATCCCCCAACTCATTAAGCCAAGCCTTTGCCTTTTATTCAAGCACCCACTTCAACCTCAAGACTTTAGCATGACTGTTAAACTCTGATTTAACAACCACCAGCCAGTCTGTCCTTCAGTTAAGGGGGGTTACTTGGGGAAAGAGGAGATGTACATAGTCCCACGTGTTGCAATACAACTTCTTCTGAGCAGGATCTTGGCCAATAGAAGATGTCAACTGAAAACAGATAATGCAAGGATATTCTGGCCTAACGTACGTTTATTCTCAAATACCCACCATACAAATAGTCCAAATAGAGTTCATAGTCCAAATAGAGCCTCCACCAGGATAGTAGAGAAGAGAGGGACACATGCGGGAGGGGAGAATGCTGAATGCTATTCTAGGAATGTTAACAAACAGTACAGGTACTTCCAACTGCCTCCCAGTTTAAATAGTCTAAATATTCTTGGCAACTCTTCGCGGGGTTGAAAATGCGTTGCTTATTGCCAGATCAATGAATAGGAAAATCATCCAGGACTTATTCTGGTTTAGTCGAAGGCTTTCATGCCGGCATCTGTAGTTTTTTGTGGGTTTTTCAGGCTATGTGGCCATGTTCTAGCAGAGTTTCTTTCTGATGTTTCGACAGCATCTGTGGCTGGCATCTCTCGTGAAGATGCCAGCCACAGTGCTGGGAAACATCAGAAAGAACTCTGCTAGAACATGGCCACAAGCCTGAAAAACCACAAAAAACTATTTATTCCTGGTGTTTCGCCTGACTGGATAAAGCCAGGCCAGCATGCTTAACCATTTGATGTGAGGGGGCAGTCCATTTCAAGTTTGGCCAAAAGGTTCTCTCTGCATAACTGAGCAAATTGGAAGGGGGTTGCAGGGAAACAGGGTCCACACTCTACCCATCTATCTGTTCAGTTCAAGTGTATTTATTTGAAGGTAGATTCCCAGCACGAATAGGATTCTGTTGTGTACTGCCTTCTGGTCTCAAGTAGTGGTATTAGTGTCTCCTGAGAGTTGTTGTTCAGGGCCCCTGTATACAACAGATTGTTTATCAATGAACTCAACCATCCACAGCTTCAAAATATTAAAATATATATATATAAATTCCAAAAGGTAAACCTTGATTGTGCCCTTTTATATAAGGGATACCATTTTACTATGCTATTGTATTTAATGGGACTTGAACAATCCATGGATTTTGGTGTCTATGGGGGGGGGGACCTGGAACCAAACCCAGCAGATACCAAGGGTCAACTGTACTGGGGGACTTAAGCATCCATACTGAGGCTGCCCTGTCACTCAGGATTTTATGTCTGCCATTACAACCATTGGTCTGTTCCAAATCTGTCCCTGCTCACACTACAAGGAAACCTGTAGACTTTATTTTCTATGCTGGATGGGAAGATGGTGATGTGGGAATGGAGGAACTATCTAGTTCTGTTGTTATGGTTGGAAAACTACCTGGTGAGGTTAGACTTACAGGGACTTGAGGTTTTTGCTGGGGTAGGGGCCTGATTAAGATGATTTTCATCAAACGACCGATGGATCTAGATGGTCTCCTGATGGAATGGCCAAAGCAGCAGACACAATCATTCCTCAGTGTCCCTTTCCATAGAGAGGAACCAAAACCAGACCCCTAGTTTTCCAAAGAACTGGCAGTGATGAATTGAAATGGTGATGATTATAGTAACACTGCCAGAAAACTCAGACTGTCTCTGACTAGACAGGTAGAAAAGGCCAAACAAATCTCTGTCCCCATGGAATCTGCAAAGAGGTGTCCAGTGGAGCTGTTTTGACTTCTCAGAAGCCCTTTACAGCCTGGATCATGAGAAGAAAATGCAGATAACACTCTCTAGTCTGCTACTGAGAATTTGCACAGCACTTTGCAGATAAAATCATTCAAATCTGTTCTGACTGTGGATCCTCTGTATCAGTGGGTTTCAGAACTGCTATTCTGACTGCCTGCAGATTGCCATGCCCTATATTATTCAATTGTTGTGATGTTAATCAGTGGCATCACCCACTTGGGTGTCACTGGGGGGTGGGGCTTCCAGGGGGCACTGCCAAAAGGTCACACCCAATGAGGAAGCCAGCATCCAGCAGGGAGGGGGTGATCTGGGCACCGTCTTTCACAGCTGGGTGCTGGTTTACTCATGAGTAAAATGGCATGCTGTGGGGAGAGGGGGTGCACGCAGCCAGGCAGCATCAATGTGAATGTACATGCTTCACTGCATGTGTGTTCATGTTGCTGCCATTGAATAATATAAAATGTGATTGTCCATTTTTTTGACATCCATTGGGTGGTGAGGGGGCAGAACCAAACTGCTGATACAGAGGGCCCAGCATAATTGGTGCAGTTCCAGTAGATGTAACTTTGGCTCCTGCTTTTCCACTGTTTATGGACACTTTTCTATTTGACAAGGCTAAGGATATGGATGTGGACAGGAACTTTGAAGAGGTGAGTGCCAGTATATGTAAGCAAAATTCTTGCTCTTCTTGACATAAAAAGCACCAAGAGTGGGCTGGCCAAGTAGATGAAGGAAGAGGGTCAATGCCTCTTTACCAACAGGCTAAGTTCTCTCATGCTTGAAAGAGGCAGGTGTAAAACCTTTAATTTTTTAAAAAAAAGATCTTCCTGAATCCCACCATTGTTGTTGCTGTTTGTGTGCCCTCAAGAGGGAGGTTGCCATTGCCATCCTCTGAGGCTAGGTGAGTGTGACTCACCCAAGGTAACCCAGTCGGTTTCTATGACCGAGTTGGGATTTGAACCCAGGCTTCCAGAATCATCATCCAATACCTCAAGCCACTACAACATGCTGGCTCTCTTGGATTCAGTCAGTGTTCAATATTCCATTTTGGGAGAAAATACTACAGTGTGTGATGGTATCCTAGGGCCAGGGGGGCTCTGGCCAAGATGGATTATCTATAACTATTGCCCCTTTTGGTCCCATATTGGCTTCTAATACCATTAAAAAAATTGGGACAGCATTTGGAGGTACACTGCTACGAATGTGGACCTTCTTACTGGCTGTTCCTAAGCTCCATAACTCCCTGGTTATGGAGTGCCTCTCATCTCGTCCTTCTGTTTGAAGGCAAAGAGTTTTTTATTCCAACACATTCTCAGGAATTGATTGGTTTTTAAAAAAGGGATTTAATAGAGTTCGGTACCATTTTAGCTGCTTTTCATTCTTTTTATATATGTCTGATATTGTTTTTAATATTACTGATAGTTTAATCATATTTTAATTATAATCTTTGGTACATTTTCATCGCTATCATATCTGGCTTAATTTGTCAGCTGTCATGAGTTCTGCTTCTAGAAGAAAGATGGGATATAAATAAACAGGGCTAAAAGTAGTTGGCAAAATCCCATTTCTTTCTTTTATAGCAATCTTTAACATGAATTTTTAACATAATACTGAAAGCAGTACAGTTTGTAATATTGTCATGGGCCAGAATCCTGTTGGGATTGCATGAATACATAACTTATAGTTAGACACTGATGATTGCTTCGTATTCACAATCTCTACATTTTAGGGGACATGTACAGACCTATGAGAATGCCTCCTAGTCTCCACTTGCTGGGAAGCAGGCAGTGTGATCGAGAGATCTGTTCCCATCAATCATGAAGCATTTGGCTGATGGTTCTACCCACTTTCCAGCAAGAAGGGTTGTGACGAGGTCCTACTTTCTGCCTGTCTCACCAGATATTCACAGAACGGGGTGGGAACATCAGAGAGCTATCTCCCAATTGACAGGGGACTAGACTCCCATCGACTGCAGCAGCTGCTTTCCAGTAAATAGAGACTGGGGGGATCAGAAAGGGATTCACTGTGCAGCACTATAACTACTATGTTTACGCATATGAAAATCCTCAATTCTGGCCACCGTTTCTTCTAAACAGATTTTTCCCAGCCAAGAGCTCTCTCACCAGGGAAAAGCCAGGTGGGTAGCTGTTTTCCCCCAACAAACTGAACTGGGATGGAGCAGCCTTCAGAGATGTGCAGAACATGGTTATTTAAGCCATAGCTTGCCTTTTGTGATGCAACCTCATTTCCAAGTTCTTTTGTGGGGAAATCTATTCTGGTTATAAGGAAGGAAGCTTTATACTGTAGCATCACATTCTATGCTGAGTGGCAGGATGTGATCTGGGAGTGGAGACACTGTCTATCATTTCTGTTGTCATGGTCAGAAAACAACCAACAGTTCTCCTCCTTCCCTGTCCAGAGCTTGGAAAAAATCACATGTTGGATCAAAGCTATCTAAATCCTTTAGTCAGTATGGCCACTGGCTTTTCCAAACTCTGCTCTAAACCTATGAACCTGTAACTCATCCAGTGGACAGGCCCAGGGCGAATGTGGTGCTCCAGGTCACTTCCTCTGATTCCGAACCGGATCCCCCTGTCGACTCCGATGTTCTTTCGGATGACGATGATCGTCCACGCCAGTCCCCTCAGGATCTTCACCACCCAGAGGCTGCCTCCCCGTCGGATGATGTGCAGACCTTCGCAGAGCATGTAATTAAAATGTCCAGGGCTCTGGACATTGAACTGGCTTATCCTGAGGAGAACGCGAAAGACCCAGTTGAATGACGTGTCCATGGTCGGGTCCAGACACCTCCTGTCATTCCATTTCTGCCATCCCTGGAGTCAATTCTCAAACGCTCCTGGGATGCTCCCTCTTCAACCCTCGGACCTCCGCGCAAGATAGAGTCCCTCTACAAGGTCTCGGCGCCCAACGGCCCTTGGCTGACATCTCACCCTCGCCAGAATTCGGCGATTGTGGAGGGTGCCCAGCAGACCTCTACCTAGCGCCAGGCTACTTCGCCGATGGATAAAGAGGCTAAGAAGATCGACGCGCTGGCTAGAAAAGCCTATTCGGCGGCCGCACTAGCTGCGAAAGCAACCAACTACACGGCTTGCATGGGGGCATATGTCCAGACGTTGATGGAGGGCATCTCCCCAATCATCCCAGACGTCCCGGACGAGGTGCAGAGGACCCTGACTGAAATTAGGGACGAGGCCCACTCCATTGGGAGCTGGCTTATCACCGCGGCCAGGAATGTGACTGAATGCTCTGGCAGGGCTATGGCTGCATCCATCGCGTTGAGGAGGCATGCCTGGCTCCGAGGGTCTGACCTTAACGCGAGCATCCGAGCCACCATCGAGGACATGCCCATCGACGACTCGGGGTTGTTCCACGCCGACACAGACGAGAAACTGAATAAGAAATTCAGAATGAAGGCGGCGGTGAGGAAGCATGGCATGTCCGCACCGGGGCCCTCTCCCTTCCGCAAGCGACTCCGTCGGTGGCAGCATCATCAAGGTCAGTTCCAAAGGTCCCCCTACGAGGAACGACAATTCCACCAGCAGGACTCTCAGCGCCAGAGGTACCCATCTGTCGTCCTCTTCCTTTGGCCGCCACAACCAATCACGGTACCGTAAGAACCACCGCCAAGACCCTGACCAGGGCAAGAAGAGGGCATGAGGATCCTCTGCGCACTTCGTCCCTTCTGCTCTGTTCTTTTTGGACATCCTTAGGCCCTTTGTCACCGTA
This sequence comes from Sceloporus undulatus, assembly GCF_019175285.1. Taxonomy (NCBI): domain Eukaryota; kingdom Metazoa; phylum Chordata; class Lepidosauria; order Squamata; family Phrynosomatidae; genus Sceloporus; species Sceloporus undulatus. The sequence goes on along the minus strand of NC_056525.1, from coordinate 75,695,321 downwards.
TGGGCCTCCATTTCCTCCGACTCCTGGGTTTTAAACATTGTCCGTAGGGGCTATACCCTCGAGTTCGAAGAGCTCCCACCCACTGGAGCTTTCCTGTCTACTGCCCCTTCGGGCACCCTTCTCGACAAAGTGCGCTCACTCCTTCAAAAAGGGGCCATCTCACCTTTACCAGCTGAGCTATGGCTCGGTGCTTTTTTCTCCAGGTATTTCACGGTACCCAAACCAGATGGAGGGATTAGGCCAATATTAGATTTAAGGGACTTTAATTCCTTTCTCCAATACAAACGATTTCGAATGGTAACCTTGGCTTCCATTCTGCCCTTGCTTCATCAGGACCTCTGGTTTGCGACGGTGGACCTGAAGGACGCTTACTTCCATGTAGGGATAAGAGAGTCCCATCAAAGGTTCCTCGCCTTCGCCATCGGCTCCGTCGCATACCAATACAATGTCCTCCCATTCGGTTTGGCCACGGCTCCGAGGGTCTTCACCAAATGTATGGCCCCAGTGGTGGCCTACCTACATCGGATGGGATTCAACGTCTTTCTGTACCTGGACGATTGGCTGCTGACAGCCCCCTCGCGAGAGGAACTCCAGGACGCCACTCACTTCACCCTGCGCCTCCTATCAAGTTTGGGGCTGGTGGTCAACCTGGAAAAGTCTCACTTGGTCCCGTCCAAACAGGTCCGGTTCATCGGCTCCATTCTCGACTCCAAGGAATGCACCGCCTACCTGCCTCAGGACCGCTTTCTGGCTTTGTCGACTGCAGTAAACGCTATCCATTTGCACAGGACATCAACGCGCTGCCAATAGTGGCGTGGAGTCTCCGTCGCTGACATCGCTTCCACCGTCGGTACAGAGGGTGATCCGTGCTGGCAACCCAAAGGTCCTATGCCTCCAAGTGGAGGAGGTTCCTGCACTTCCTTGATGAAAGGAACCTCTCCCCGCACCACATCACGGTACCAGTGGTGCTGGAGTTTTTGATGTCGTTGGTGGATGCGGGGCTGTGCCTCACATCCATCAAATGTTATCTTTCTGCTATCTGTTCACATTTTCAATATGATGGTTTGCCTTCTTTTTTCAGGGACCCTCTTGTGAAGAACTTTTTAAGAGGTTGTAATAACCTTCACCCCCAGGTTTCGGCTCCTGCCCCGGCTTGGAGCTTGGATGTTGTACTGTCTGCTCTTCAATCCAAGCCCTTAGAACCCTTGGCCACAACAGACCTAAGACTATTGACTTGGAAAACCGTGTTTCTGGTGGCCATCGCTTCTGCCCGCCGGGCAGGGGAACTTTGTGCCTTGCGGAGGGATGAGCCCTTCCTCCGTTTCCATAAGGACAGGGTAGTCCTCTGGACTGATATCACCTTCCTCCCTAAGGTGGTTTCCTTCTTCCACATGTGTCAGGACATTGTGTTGCCGACCCTGGCCTCGAACCCATCCACCCTAGAGGAACGCAGCTTGCACATGCTGGACGTTCGGAGGGCTTTGGCCTTTTACTTGGACAGGACGATGGGTTCCAGCCGTTCCAAAAGACTTTTTCAATGTTATTTGGAACCGAGGAAAGGCCTACCAGTGTCGCCCCAAAGACTTTCAAAGTGTGTGGCAAACACCATCCACTTTGCTTACGAATTGTCGGGCAGACCGATACCGGCCACAGTGCACTCACATGCGACCAGGGCGGTTGCGGCATCCTCTGCCTTCCTGGCGGGCATCTCTTTAGGAGATGTTTGCAAGGCTGCTGTCTGGTCCCAGCCTCTGACTTTCATAAAACACTACAGGCTGGACACCAGGGCTAGCCAAGATGCAGCCTTTGGGAGGGCTGTGTTGGTCTCAGGGTTACATTGACTGTACTACTGGTTTTGTGTGTTTACAAGGGCTACCACTGTGTTTTTACATTCTGTTTGAATGTTTGGACTCTCAATTTCAAGGGGATTGGTCTTGCAGGACCTTATATTCCTTTCTCGGGTTCTGTAATATTATTGCTGTGTTGAGTTGTTGATTTGCACTATTCCAATAGGAATTGGCCTTACATGGCCTTATATTCCTTCTCAGGTTCTGCAATGTCATTGCTCTCTCGAGTTGTTTGTGCATAATAAGGACTGACACTTTTATGGTGCAAGGATGTTTATTGTTACAATAAATGTACACCTTTGTTTACCATAGCTTTGGTCTCAGGACACTCCCTCCGCCGCTTACCTAAGCTTGTCAGTCTAAACCCATTTGTATGATTCACAGGTTACTCACCTGTGACAGTATTTCTTCAAGTGGTCATCTGCGAATACATACAAATCCCGCCCGTCCTCCCCTCGGTGTCCTGATCACTTTGGCGCTGTCTTACATCACCTACTTGGCGGAAAAAATTTGGAACTGGGGAAAAGAGCGGGAACCGGGGCTTTATAGGAGGGTGGCGGGGCTACCGCCAAAAAGTTTCTATATGTTGCAAAGTGTACTTTGCCCAGTGATTCTAGAAATATCCGAACAGCACTGCGCAGGCGCAGTGAAACCCATTTGTATGTATTCGCAGATGACCACTCGAAGAAATACTGTCACAGGTGAGTAACCTGTCCATGCTGCCTCCACCTCCTGGGTCCAGGTGCAACAGCTAAGCCACTTTGCTCCTTTCAGTATCAAGACTGCATCCAACAGCCTGCATGTCAGGATCTCAAAAGGAAGAAAGAGGTTCAGATGACCATGGTCATCTGGTACAGCACAGTGGTGGGATTTTGTCTCATTAAGGCAAGGAGAGCCAGAATGGTGTAGTGGTCTGAACACTGGACTATGATTTTGGAGACCAGGGTTCAAATGCCTGCTTGGCCATGGAAACCCACTAGGTGACCTTGAGGAAGTCACACACATTCAGCTTCAGAAGAAGGCAAAGGCAACCCACTCATCCTGAACAAATCTTGCCAAAAAACCTCGTGATAGGTTCCCCTTAGGGTTGCCATAAGTTGGAAATGACTTGAAGGTGCACAACAACAAAGCAAGGAGGATTTTTTTGGCCAAAATCTGTAAAACATGTTAGTAGATTTCAGTTCCATTTAACCCATTTTAACCCATCTTGTCCTTTCATTTAAAGAAATGCTCTATATTCAAGTCTCCTAAAATGATGAAAAAGATGTTAAGATAATTATTTCCATTTAATGAGTGTTAATTTTTGTTTCTATGCTTACAGGAAATGGGTCTCTTCCAACTCTACAAATCTTTTTAAAATTTTTTATTATTATTATTAAAATACTTTTTATAATATATATACAACAGAAAAAAAGATAATCTTACATAAGATTGCTGAATCTTAATACTTTCCTGTTACCCCCCCCCCCCCAGAAAGGACTTCCAATACAAATTCCCTCTTCATTCAACTTTCTTCATTATGTTCTCTTCTTCAGCATTTCTTATATCTATTCCTCGGTTCATGATTATTATTAATTTCCTCATCTCTCTAAAAATTCTCAGTACAGTACATGTTAATGTTACATTGAACAAGACTGTGACCTGTCTCTTCGATGTGAAGCCTTCTAATCATTTTATATCTTCGTTTCAGGGAAATTATCCTATCTTCCCTCATACATCTCTCAAAAGGTGTCTTCTCCATATCTTGTTGTCTATGTTACTTAAATTAAAGAATTAACTTTCATTAATTACATCAGATATCCTTTGTTTCTTCTATAACTACTATACATTCAATTTCTCATAGCATTCCCTTCACCTATTATTTAACAATTGCCTGTCTCTTTTCACAAAATCTTATCAATGGTTTCCATATTCTTTCCACATTATCATACATTTCTTCATCTCTTAGTTGCATTGTGATCATGTCCATATCTATCACTTCCACCAGCTTAATCAGCCATTCATCCACATCAATATTACCATACTTCTTCCAGTTTTTAGCGATTATAATTCTCGCCGTAGTGATAAGATATAGAACTGGTTTCAAAAACAGTCATTTCTTTGTCCTCTATAATATTTAACAAATAAGTTTCTGGTACCAACTTAACATTTAAATTATATATTCTCAATATAATCCTGTGTACCTCCTTCCAAAATATTTGAATATTGGGGCATGTCCACCTCATATGGAAAAAGGATCCATGATGTTTTCTACATCTCCAGCAATTTCCTTCAATAATTTTATACATTTTAGCCAATCTCGCTGGGGGGAGATACCACCTATGTAGCATCTTTATGTAATTTTCCTTTATATCTATGCATACTGTAAAGTCAAGGTCTTTCCCCCATGCTCTTTCCCAGTTTTCAAGTTTTATACTTCTTCCCACATTCTTTGCCCATTTTATCATATTAGATTTTATGGTTTCCTCTTCCACTTCTATCTTTAGGCAGAGTTTGTACAATTTTGCGATAGTACCCTTTTTATTATTACACAGATCCATTTTCTCCATTGTTATTCCTCCTTGTTTAGTATCTTCTCTAAATCTTTCTATCATCTGCCTATATGGGGAACCATCCCAAGACCATACCCTCCCACTCCAACCGTTCTCTGCTTTTCATCTGCACCATTCCTTTCTCATTTATCAATAAGTCACTGTATTTTAACCATCCTCTATCGATTAGTTTACTCCTTCTCATAAAGGCCTCATGGCGTGACGTCCATGTTGGAATTTGTCTATATATTTTCTCTTTATACTTTGACCAAATTCTCAGCAACGTTCTTCTAATTATATGGTCATTGAATTATTTATTTTGGGCTACTTTCCCATACCATAGGTATGCATGCCACCCATATCTAATATTAAAGCCCTCTAAATTTAACACATTCTCATTTTCCAACTTAATCCATTCTATTACTCATTCAAGACAGTTTGCATGAAAATATATTTTTAAGTCTGGTAGTGATAGATCTCCTCTCTCTTTTGTATCTATCAATACCTTCCATTTGATTCTTGATTTTCTCCCAGACCAAATGAATTTTTGCAGATCTCTTTTCCATTGATTAAAGGTTTTTTCATTTAAAATGATTGGCAGATTCTGGTAATAATACATTACCAACTCTACGATTCTATGAGTCTATGTCCCCATAACGATTCTCAATTAAGTGTCTAACAGTTAGACACTAACCAATATTGTTGTACTGGCTACATACACCTTTATTTAAATGTAATCAACAGTTAAAAGCCACATGGTTCATTAACTAAGATCTATAGTTGATTGGCAGTCATAATCACACACACTATCATTCTTTTGTGATACTATAAAAATAAGCCTCTGACATTTGGAAACAAAACTCAAATTTATTGACAAAATATTCTCTATTGATAAAAATTTCCAAACCTAAGAGCCTATCCTCACAAACATAGGCCTTCAAGTAGCTCCTGATTAAAGTTTGCTAAAGTTCACCATCACTTAATAAACTGAGAAACAATGAACAGCATTTAGTATTTACACTGAATCATGTCTGTTTGTAATGGCTATTCCTAAAGTCAGGGATCAGGGGACAATTTTGAGCCCCCAAGTCCTGCCGCATCACCTCCACATGAAATCAGAAGTGGCCAGAAGACCATTTCATATTTGCTAAAAGCCCTTCTTGAGGAAGAAAGATGAGGCAAAACAAGACATGCCGCCCATGCCTTAGTCAGAGGGAAAACTGCCAGTGCTGAGGGATACAAGAAGTGGTGATTCTCATTTTTTATTTTTTTTGGCTAATTTTTCCCAATAGGGAATGTCTAGATCCCATCCCCCCCACCCACCCCCAAAAAAGGCCTAGGAGGCATGTGTGGCCTTTGTGCCCTGTAATATCCACTTCTGATTTTATCCTTAATTCACCCTTTGTTCTTCATCTTGGCAGTAGCAATCTCTGGACTGACACATTTGCTTCTGAAGCAGTTTCCAAATTTTGTGGCAAAATGATTATGTATGGCTGAGGTTACTTATATTTGAGGTGACCATCTACCTTAATCTAACTTTCCTTTTCGAGTGACACTTTATTGGATTTCTTTAAAACCTGCCCAAAAGAAGAAACACTGAAGCAAGTATCCAGCTGCCATTGATTTAGCCTCTGGCATTAGACTTGCTGCAAGAATATCTACAAAACTTAAACTGTGGGCAATACATCAATGATCTACTTGAATATTCTAATCCAAGATCTCTTTTATGAATACTTGACATATTTGCTTTATCATCATAACCTCTGGCCTTCTTGCACCTGAATGTACAGAAACCTCATCCTGAACTTTGATCTGGTCTGAGCCACAAACACCTCCACAGCCCCATTCTTCTTGTTGTTTTAGGCTAGCTTTCCCTGTTTCTGTTGCTCTTGCCACACACACACTTCCCACAGCCACAGAATGCTGAGCAGCTAAAAGTTTATTTCTGGGTCACCTGTGACAGCAGGGGATGGAGAATCAGGCTTTATAGAAGCGTGTGGTAGAGAGGAACCTAGCCAAACAGAGCAAGGGGAGTATTTTATGCTGCTGTACAGCAACTCATTTATCCATCTTTCACAGTGTTCCCTTCTTTGATTGACAGCACAGTTCCAGGCAGAGGCCTTTCCCATCATTTGCTATCATTTTAACTAAAGATGCTAGGGATCAAAGCTGGAATCTTCTCCATGCAAAGCATATACACACCATTGAGCTGTAGTCCCTCCCATTCCCACAGGCTCCACTCCAAATTCTAGGCAATGAGACTATATTGTTGCTTAGATGTGACACAACATTAGAACTCTCTCCTCAAAGAGGCCAAAACCAGTACACCAGTTAAGTTCAAAAACTTAAACAAGACTTACCAGTTTAGGCAAGCTTTCAAAACCTGTATTAATGGCAAACCTTTAAGTCTATTTATTGGGCTTTGTAAAATTGTTTAAAATTTAACATTGTTCATAGTCCACAGTCCTAGCTAATGTATAAGCAAGAGCTGATGAAAGAAATAATGATCAAACACTAAGATTATCAGATACAAAAATCACCCATGGGGAGGACATTTTAGGCAGCATACCACAGCTGAAAATGCATTCTCTGTTGTTGGGCCTGTTGATAAACCAGTTGAAATTGCATTGATACTTAGATGTATTTTTGGATTCATCCTTGAGCCTTGACGCCCAGGTGCCAGGTATGCATTTGCACAACTAAATCTATTGTGCCAGCTTGCTCATTCTCAGAAATGTTTGATCTGGCCATAGTGACATATACCTTCCTTATATCCCATTTGGATTATTGTAATGGTCTTTATGTGAGTCTGGCTTTGCAAATTATTCTGTGGGTCCAACATGCTGCAGACAAACTGTTGACTGGAGCTGGTTGCTGGTCATATTTCACTCCAGTGTTATAACAGATTAACTAGCTAGCAGTCAGTTTCTGGCACAAATCATCTTGACCTATACAGCCCTATACAGCTCAGGTCCAGACTCTCTGGAAAACCCTATTTTCCCATACAAGCCTTCCTCCATTTTCAAATCCTTAAGGAAAGGCTTTCTGTCAGTCCCACCACCATCACAGATACACCTGATGAGGACATGACAAAGGACAGTCTAGGTGGCGGCTCTCAGTTTATATAACTGCCTCCTTTGAAAGACTGGGTTAGTTCCCTCTGCTTTTCTTCTGCTAGCAGGCAAAACTTTGTATTTATACAGGCTTTTAGCCATTTGCTTATTACTGTAGGTGAGGGTATTTTAAAAAAGAGTGCTGGACTTTTTATCTTTTATCTGTTATGTCTTAAATGCTGTTAAATGTTTTAAAATACAGTACCATTATTAATATGATTATTGGGTTTTTTAACTTTTTTATTGTTATGGTTGATTAAAGATATATATATATTTAAACCTGTGTAGTAAGATGTGAAAGGTGGGATATAAACCAAACATACATCATATGAGTATTATATTTTACTATGTGTGATGCTCATGGAGCCTTATGCTGTTGAGTCTTGTTTTTTGATTATGGGTTTTCTTTCAGGAAAGCGCACCCTTGAGACACATAAAGCCTGACCCAGTCAAAGTTAAGAACTTTAAAGCACTACTGATTTCATAGGAACCACACATACTTTTACTGTACCACAATATTTTAAAGGAGATTCTCTTCATGAAGACACAAGGATGACATTAACACATGCATTAGACTGTGCAATCTGCTGGATCTCAAAAGTCATCATAGATTAGCTCTTGCCCCCATTTCCTGTTACACTATTATTTACACAGCAGCATTATACCAGTCTGATATTACTTTAACTGTCATGGGTCCATTCTATGGAATCCAGTATTAATAGTTTGGTGAGGTAGTAGGATTTTACTATCGTACTTCCCTGAACCACAGCATTAAAGCTCTCTGACAGAGAGGTCTGAGTCCACAACTACATATGCAACCCCATGAAAGAGAGACCATTGAGTCACCGGGTGCAACAAACATCTGTCAATTGAGATCAGGTCCTGCAAACTCAGGACCATGGCTTCCTTGACTAAGACTATCCATCTGTAATGTGATGTTCCTCCTCTCCAACTGGCTCCCACTTTCCCATGCATTGTGGACTCATTTCCCATCTGTGGTTCCTATGAAATCTAATGAAACGTGGTCTTGTAATATGTCCAAAGTATGATAGATAAAAATATTTTAGAACATCTTAAATTATTAGAATATGTGAGTCAAGGACGTGGTTGTATGATGAGCTGGCACACACTCTATAATTATCTTACCAGGGCTATAGACATTATCCCTAGCATCCTTTCCTTCTAATAAGAAAACATGGTACACTCAAGATCTTCGGAAAATGAAGCAAGCTGTGCAACGACTAGAGCGCTACTGGCAGAAACATCACCACTTATCCATCAAGACACACCATAGGGCTTTCCTTGACTCCTATGGAGTGGCAATCGACACCACCCTGAACCAGATTGTATAGCCTGCATAGCAGGGGGTTGGACTGGATGGACCTTGTGGTCTCTTCCAAATCTATGATTGTACGATTCTACTCTTTCTAACTACTTGGAGATATTATTACTTGTTTTAAAACTTTCCCCCTTTTTTTAAAGACAGTCTTCAAAACACCTCATAAAATTTGTTCCAAAGTGTAGATTCCAGATAACTACATTCCAATCTACACATTATAGTCCAGGAGATGTGGATCAGGCAAGTTCGTTTTGGAATCCGGATGGAAGAAATTCCTCAAGCATTCCTAATGCAAGATAAACTATATACCCAGAATGAGAGGAAATAGCTTTCCTGCCTTAAATTGTAAAAGGAAAACTATTTTCAGCTTTTGGCATTAGACAAAAAAGAAAATGTTGCAAAATCAACATGGGTTTGTCCATAGAATCCTCTCTGCTTCTGTCTCACAGAAAAAGGAGTTCTGAGCTTCAGTTAGCAAGAAAGAAGCCCTCATATTGAAGGAGCCCTTGCCATTCCTTTATTAAAATCTGGGCAGCAGTCGAAGCAGACAGTGAATTAACATTTCCTAAACATGATGGGCAGACACAATAGAGCTTTGGTTAGCTCTAATCAATATATGCAAATGAAGGCCCCTCCTGGCATCTCCATTCCGTCAGTGGGCACAGATGAAAGTGCAAGTAATTAAGAGCTTGCTCCAGTGATACTGAATCGAAATCAGCTTAATGAGAAATTGTCAAACTTGAAGTCTGTTGGGTAAACAGTACATGGGAGAGAGTGGCCCAGCATACACAAAATGAGCCTTTCTGCTTTGACGCCTTCCCTGTGGGAGCGTCTGTGGAAGACAAGCCAGTAACTTCTGAGGTTACTGTTTATGGCGGCTGACTGGCTGGTGTCCCATATACCTCTCTTTCCCACCTCAAAAACTGGTAAAGATAGATCAACTGATCAAAACTGTCCTATAGCTGTCCCTGTGGCGTTCCAAAGAAATTCCATGGCAAACAGGTTCCTTTTGGCCGGGATCAGTCCAGAACTGCCAGATCAGCATCTGGACCAGCCAATTCTGCCTAGAACTAATGGACTGAGTCATCTGTGCAGGATGATGCGAGGCTGGGGGGAGCATGGCCTTTTGGCCCACACATACAGGCCTAGAGGGGAAAGGGAGAGCTAATGATCTACACCACCTCCTCAGTTTGTTTGTTTTTAAAGAGCATGGATCTACACATTTGGCCAACAGAATGGAAATTATTAGAAAAGTGGAGAGTTGTGCAAGAAAAATCACTCCTAGATGAATTTTGGGAGAAGCCTCGAAGTGGTCTCTAGAAGGCTCCAAATGTTTTCATTTACTCATACAAGGCTTACCTGAGCTGGTTGTTTTATTTCACATGTACATATTATTAGGGTTGGTTTTTTTTTGGGGGGGGGTCTGCTAAAGCATACAGAACTGCTCATATTTTTTTGTGGTACAGAACCCTATCCCTGTTCTTTCAATGTTATTTCTGTGTCTGCAACCAATTTAAAAAGTAATACCTAGGAATACATCTAGTTTTTTAACTGGGGTATTACCTGTATACTATTATGCATCTCCTTTTAATGTAAACTTTTTTTTTTTGCCTCCATGTTAGAGTTGGAGATCATCAATTCAAACAAACAAATATCGAAGACTCCTTGAAGCTGCCCACGTGTAAACAGCCAGGGCGGCTTCAGGGCATGCAGCGTATAAATGCTGCGCTCCACAGCCGCCCAGACATTGCAATAAAAGGGTAGTCTATTTGGTCCTTAATTGCAGACCCCAACTTAGGCATGTCTACCTGGGCCATTTATAACGGTTTTCCCTGTCCTCACATAACCCTGTCCACATGACGCAGTGCCAAAGCCCTGGTTCAACTGCAAACTAAGAAGGCCAGTTTTGCTTCAGATCTGGGCAATCCCTCCATTACATTGCTCCAGATGATGCTGGGTGGCTGTTATTATTTACATGTGTGTCCCACTGTACCACCCACTGCCTGTGCATATCACTCCCTCTAAGGCTACAATGAGGTGCCCAACCATGTGATTGATGATAGGTGCCTCATTTTTGACCTTCGAGGGTGTGATTTGCACTAGTGGCGATGGGCAGTACAGGATGTGTATGTGTAGACAGCCACCCAGCATAATACCAGAGTATCCAGGTAACAAAGGGAATTTGGGACAACATTAGATCCAGAATACTCCAGGAGCAGCCCAGAATATTCTGGCCAGTGTAACCCCTTCCTAGATTTTGCTTCCACCACAGAGTCTGTCCTCCTAGTAGCCATGGCTTCCTAGACAAACATTTTTACTTGTCATATTCTAGTGACTCCAATCCCTTCTATATTTATGTGGATTGTATTTTATTGTATTCTAATATCTTTGTAAAGCTACTCCAGGAAAGTTTTTCTGAACAGCAAGATATAAAAAACCCCTCTCAATCAACCCAGCCATCATTCCATCAACTAATCAAGTAGCATTTAGAGGTCTGATTGAATATGCCTGCAAATAAACATGTATTGGCCTAGATTAAGTCATACAACGTGATATCAATAGTGATAACTTGCAAGCTCCACCAAATGATCACATGCCAACTGGATCTTACAAAAGTGGTAGCTCACTTTTTCCATGCCAAAGGTAAGTATTCAGGGATTTTAGCAAATGCTGAAGACTTTAAGTAATGATGGTACACTAGTGACAAAGTTACTAGTGTACAATGGTATATTAGTGACATAATGCTACACAATGATGACACCATGATTCCATTTTAACTACCATGGAAACATCCTATGGAGTCCTGGGATTTGCAGTTTAGAGAGTGGCCTTTAGAATTCTCTGCCACAGAACGGGGGTGCTTCATAAAACTACAAATCCCTGGAACCAGCTGGAATCCTATTAGGAATATACACATGTGCAAGTTTTCCTTATGCATGTGTATGTTCTTTTTAGGGGTTTTGGGGGGGTTGATATTCTCTTCCTCCCTCTGCAGCACCCAAAGACCCCCTTCAACAGCCTTTAAAGCCCACTGCCCATGAACACATCCATTCCCTGCTTCATGGGGAGCAGACAGAACTGTAGAAGCATCTCCACACAGCCAAATGCAAAATGATGGCATCAGTACTGAGATCTGTCAGGATCCCTGAGGTCCCAGTGCTGCTATAATCATTTTGCATCTGACTATGGGAATGCAGCTACTTCCTATGAAGTAGGGAATGGCCATTGAGGTGGGGGTGGGGGTGGGGTTCAAAGGCTGTTTAATAAGTTGGAGCATTTATGGCTCAGCCTAGCATAGGTCACTATGAGGACCTACTACATGACACACAGCCATACAGAGTTGTAGCCACAAGTGGGTAGTGTGAAAGGGTCTAAATAGCTAGATGGATTTCCCAAATCTCACAGAATCTAAAATTAGATTTTTCTCATCATTCTCACAAACTGTGCTTCTGAAAGTGGAAGAAAACACAGAAGGGCTTCTTTCAACTATCTAATGGATGGCCAGTCATATATGAGGATAGTATCCTGGACACAAAATGATTCATGGTTTTAAGTGTAATAAAGCCCATTTTGAATCATGCATCATAAACAACTAGGAACTGGTGAAACTTGTATAGGAGTGGAATTACATACATCAAAAGCTCAGGCGCTATTCAAGACCTTACACTTTGATTTTGAACCAGCTGAATTTTCTGACTCTTCTGACATGTATCACTTATCACCTGAGCAACCATTTCGAGAAAAGACTGCAGGTGGTACACACTGTATAGGCTGGGAAATCGTGTTCCTCCCAGCATTGATGCTTGAAAATCCAGGAGCATGGTTGAATCTAAAAGTATCCCCAAACTGTAGAGCTGGAGTACAAAATGTCTGGCATTGGGGCCAGCCAAGGCTCCAGTATGCCCTTCTTTGGCTCCCTAGATGGCTATGCTGTTCCCCATGATACCATCATTTAATGTTTTCTCTTAGTCTAAAAGTTTGGAACATCTTTTCTAAGGTTTAGTTACTGGGGGAAATTGCTTTAAAAGCTAAAATATGATATTTGGGGCCTCCATCCTCTTGTCATTAGCTCAACCCACCACTGGTATGCAGCTCCATAGAATTTCTCTAAAACTGAATTCAGTTCTTGCACAGAAAGACTATCCTTGTTCTTTTCAACAGGAGTGGTACCCTGCCCAAGCAAGCAAACTTGATCCAAGTTAACTGGATCAACTGTCCTACTGATAAACAGCACCTATGTACTGAACGAGTGCTTTTCCTCTATTGTGTTTGCACACAATTCAAACAATGTGTATGGAAAAACCTGTCTTCAAAAAATATCATGGAAAGATCTTAGGCTGATTTTCTTTCTGCTCCTACACCTGATGCCAAACACCAGTTTAAGTTACTACTTTTAATGAGATGTATTGAACTTTATTGAACTTACATGATATATTTTGCTAGCAGTTAATATCCCACCACAAAATCTTATTAAGCTCTGAACAAACAGCATGGCATAAGCCTTTGAAAACATCTATTTTAGGCAAAACACCTAAGAACAAACCTATCCCAAGCACGAATTGAAATTTTGCAAATTGTTTATTATTTATAAACATTTCCATACATATCAGGTTGTACTTTCAGGACCCTTCCTAAGCTCTGTTCCAACTTATGGAACATTTAATGATTTCAAATAACAATAACTTCCTTCTCCATCATTCATTCATCCAAAGCCATTTTTTCTCCACAAGAGTTATATCCAAATAAATAAAGGCACCAGATCCCATCTGAATTTGGAAGCTAAGCAGGATCAGCCCTAGTTAGTTCTTGGATGAGAGGCTGCCAATGAATATCAAGTGTTGTTCAGAAGAAGGAACTGGCAAGACCAACTCTGAGTATTCCTTGCTGAAGAAAACCCTATTAAATCCATGGGGTCATCATAAGCCAACAGGTGGTTTGAAGGCACACACACACACACACAATGTCAGAGTTAAGGATTTGGGATGTGGTAATACCAGTGCAAGGTAAATAGGAGTAAGTACTATTGGGCCATAGGCGTGATTTAAATCCTTACCTATTTCATCCTTTTATGTGAGGATTAATAATTATACTAGTTTTCTCCCCACTGCGAGAGGAAATTAACATTCCTGGGTGGTATTCTCCCCATATCTGAATATCTTAAAATGTTGCCAAGAAATTATTTTGTGTAGAAAACGCATGCAGTGTTGTGCAAAAATCTGCTTTCTGAGCAGGAAAAAATTATTTTGGTGCAGAAAAGAGTTTTTTAAGCACAAAAAAAACCCCTCAAATTTTTCTTTGAGAATAATTCCTTTTCAACACTTCAGGTCATCTGAATACCGGGAGAAATTTGCCCAAGATGCTTGCTGGTCTATTATTATTCCTGATGGGGTTTCCCAACCATCAGGAACCTCATTTTTCAAAATGAGAACAAATAATAAAAACATTTCTCAATCCTTACACAAGTTAGCCAGTGGCAAAGAATGATGGGAATTGCTCTCAATAGCTGGAAGGCCACATTTCCCCCTTTCCTGATTAAATAGCTAACAGTGGAACCCTGCATGCATGCTTCTTGAGAAATCCTCTTAATTCAATGGAGCTCACTCTCTAATAAGCATGTTTAGCACCATAGGCCTTGGGTATTGGGATAATACCTCGGAGTGTGGTGGGGTCTCCTTCCCTGGAGGTCTTTAAACAGAGGTTGGATGGCTGTTAGGGATACTTTGAGAGTTCCTGCATGGTAGGGGGTTGGACCAGATGGCCCTTGTGGACTCTTCCAACTCTATGATTCTACGATTCTATGAAAACATTTTAAGTAGGGTTTATTCAACAACCTACTTAATAAGTTTCCACCTGTGAATGCATACACTTAAAGATTTTTTTTTTTTAAAGAGTGTGTGTAGTGAAATCAGGAAAAAAAAACCTGCCGCACTGGGATACATTGGATCTTCCTGATAGTTAAGTATGTTCTCAACAGGCATCAAAAGGGACTACATACTCTTCAAAGACTCACAAAGTCCTTTATATTTCACTATCTCTAGTTTGTAAATCCAGTCAAATGGAAGGGACACATTGATGAGGTCAACTATTTGATTTTTAAATCACTCTTTGCTATTGCAGCAGCACAATCAACATAAAAAGGCATTTCTTGGCATCATGTGGGAACATGCCAACAGAGGAGGAAGAAGCTCTAATTTGGAAGAAGAATCATATTTGATTGGTGCAATTTGTTTGGAGAAACAAAAGAAAACCTAAACTGACCTCTTAGGTTTCATTAATCTCATCTTCCTTCCAGCTACTATGAGCCAAGCACAAACCAAAAAAGGGAAAAGAGGTCTGATCTAGACTAGATGGCACATCAAAGGAAAGCGGCATACATGGGTTGAGGAAGATTAGATTATAACATAATTAAGAGCAATGGTCTGTGCCCGCCTTTGCAAGGGATATGACCTCGTTTATTAGGCAGATGTTTCTTTTGCTCCTGCCCTGATGTGAACTCCACAGAATCCTGCTTCTGAGTAATAAATGAGGAAAGCCATACTGTTTCCATATGGCAAAATGCTAAAAATACAAAGTAGATAAAGAAATAATTCATTTGTAATGTAAGTAGTTAGGCCTGTATAAGATAGAAAATATTGTAAGCCTAGGCACTTGGCAGGAAGAGGAGGAACTGGATATAACCAATAAATCAGATGTAAAAACAAGACCAAGCCTCAGGGTGTTTTCTTAAAGAAAGTTTTATCTTTTAAATTAGCCAATAGTTGGGGTAATATTCAGAATAATGCTTACATATCCTGAGACCCTGTCTCTATCATTTGCATCTGATCCTTACCACCTGACAGAACTATCTAATCCACACTATGAATGGAACTCAATTATTTGTACATATATGTGTGCCCTTGTACATTTTGGCAAAAATTATAGTACAGTGGGCCCTTTGTATCTGCTAGGGTTTGGTTCCAAACCCCCTGTGGATACCAAAATCCATGGACGTTCATGTCCCATTAAATACAATGGACAGTAAAATAAGTGTTCCTTATATAAAATGGCAAAATCAAAGCTTGCTTTTCATTATATATATATATATATATATATGGTTTGTTTCCAAGATCCCTACCTATTCATTAGTTTAGGGAATATTGCAGGGACCATGAAAGTCCCCCAGTCCTCATTTATTGTTCCTTTGTTGACTGTGAAACAACTAACAGTGTGCGATCTTCAGTGCAAGGGGAAATTGTGACGGTGACTCTGTTTCTGACTGTTGCACTAGATTATGCTAGACAGAAGAGCTTGGAAATATCAGTTAGCTGCTTCCCAATCAACAGGGGAACAGAGCCCTGCTGCTAGAAGCAACTGATTGGGGAGGATTGGGGATGTCAGGCTGGTAGATACTTTTTAGCTATATAACTAAAGTGGTTATGTAACTAAGTACAATAGGTGATACAGAATCACTGCCCTAAATCTTATTTTTATTCCTAACAAGAGTAGACTGAGTGAATCAATGGTAACTTGGTAAGTCAACACGTACAGACGTTTCATTGACACCGTGGATTTGCTCCACCTGGGGCAAAACAAGAGGATTCAGGTCAGTGTTTCATGCTCTGACATGGTCTTATTTGAGGCAGGCAGACTGTTAGCTTGTAGTATCTCCTATCATGGCTTTGCTGTTTTTGCTAGAACATCTGCAGCCTACTGCAAGAGCCAAAATTAAAGAACTCTGAGCCCACATTGATTTGAGTACAACTGCTAACTGGCACTCATAATCCACCCATACAAAAATCCACCTTATTACCCTCAAAATCTCTTCATTTATGTCACGGAGAACCATTCTGCTATTGTTAAACAACATGGCACCAGAAATCTCTACTGTTCTCCTGCTGTTCAAAGCCCCCCAGCATCCAACAGCATTCCAGACACATCACCCATCAATACATGATCTACAGGTTGCCTCATGTCAGAAGAGTTTGATCTGCTACTGGTTTTGCCTGCTTGAGCTACAATGGAAGCAAATTGTAGGTCCTTAATACTCAGCAATCAGCAAATCACCAAACACTATTGTAATTGCACAAAAGCAACAAATCCATTTTGCAGCACTTAAAGATCCATTTGCCTGATGTGGACTCATACATCTGCTGACATTGAATAGGTCCACCAAATCTAATTTGACTGTAAATGCATTAATGTGTAAGGTACTACAAGACGTTCTCACATTTGTTTTTATTCTACCCAAGGCACCTAGTCCTAGACTGGTCTTGGTGAAACTACAACTCTGAAGACAGAGTGTTGTGTGTGATCAAGTGACAGAATTCAAGCATACTGACTAGCAACTTCTTTTCTGTGAAAAATCAGCACCAGGCAATTATCAGTTTATAAAAGCAAAAGATGATCTTGTACAAATTTGCTGCTCCCAAATTATACAACTCAGGACCTTACCACACAGGGCACAGAAGCAGGGTCAGTTCACATTGGTCGATGCATATTCACATTATATCGCATCGTTCATTCACACCCGCACTCTCTGAATACGCTTTGCCGATTCGTATTCGCGTCATATCACATTGTTCTTCCACACCTGGGCGGCCTTCCGAATCGAGGTTTTGCTAATCGGCCAATGCGTATTCAGGCAAAGTGAGGCAAGTGCAGATTGGATTACCACACCAGCCCAATACAATGTGTATTAGCCAATTCGCATTGGCAGCCTTGCACATGCTCTGTGGAGCTCCGAATGGGGTGCAACATTTTAAACTTCCGGGGTGAAGAATGAGGTCACTGTTTAGCGCGTAATATCGCGAGAATTGCTGCCTTTAGCCACTTACGAAAGGGGTATGCACCATCTGTATATGTGTGTGTGTGTGTGTGTGTGTGTGTGTGTGTGTGTGTGTATATATATATATATATATGCACACACATAAATACATACATACATACTTATATATATACACATAGTGGTACAGCCAAAAGTGAGATGCCTTTTTTGTGTACACACACATTTGTCTGCATGAGTATGTGTGTGTGTGTGTGTGTGTATATACACACACACACATACATACATATATATAGATATACACACATATACACATAGTGGTACAGCCAAAAGTGTGATGCCTTTTTATGTGTACACACACATTTGTCTGTATGAGTGTTTATATATATATATATATATATATATATATACACACACACACAAACACACACACATATATACAAAAACACACTGTGCCACAGCCAAAAGTGTGATGCCGTATTTATATGTGTACACACACATCTGTCTGCTTGTGTGTTTGCATATATATGTGTGTGTGTACAGTCGGCCCTTCTTATACACGGATTTTTTATACACGGATTCAAGCATACACGGTTTGAAAATATTCCAAAAAAGTATAAATTTACCTTGATTTTCCATTTTTATAAGGGACACCATTTTGCTATGTCATTATATTTAATGGGACGAGCATACATGGATTTTGTTATACACGGGGGATCTTGGAACCAAACCCCAGTGTATAACAAGGGTCCACTGTGTGTGTGTGTGTGTGTGTGTGTGTGTGTGTGTGTGTGTGTATACACACACACAAACTGTGGAGCAGCCGAAAGTGTAATGCTCCATGTATATGCTTACACACACATCTTTGTGTGTGTGTGTGTATATATACACATACACACATATACATATACACACACACACACACACACACACACAAACTGTGGAGCAGCCAAAAGTGTAATGCTGCATGTATATGCTTACACACATACACGTGTGTGTGTGTGTGTGTGTACACACATACATACATATACATATATACACACAATACATTCCCCCCCCCCGACACAAAAGGTTTCTGCTTTATCTCGGTCAGTGGAAAAATCACTCCCCAGCCCCAGCGGTTGTCCTAAAGGGGAAAGGGCCAACGGAAGGAGATGGGGAAATCCACGCCAGCATCATGGGAAATTTGTAACCTGGTGGTCTTCAGGAGAACCAGTGGATTGGATGTACACACCAGCCAAGCAGCAGAGGTTTCGCACTGGTCATCAATACGGATCCCATGAATCCCCTAATTTTGCGGACTCGCAAAATGGAGGAGCCGGCTGCCTTCAGTTTGGAACCATGCCGTGAATACACATTGGCCAAAGCGTATTCACGTTATATCGCATTGGTCAATACGTATTCTGAGCTCACAGGTGTGGAACACCAATGCGATATAACGCGAATACGCATCAACCAATGCGAACTGACCCTACTTCTGTGCCCTGTATGGTAAGGTCCTCATACACAGCTCACTTCCATGAGCAGAGTTTGGTTTTTTAATGGAAGCAAGCAACAAGCTGATTATTGGAACTATGTCTCAGTTGTAAAAACTTAAGAAGCAACAGGAAGCCCTTGGGATGTGAGGATGTATGGGGATGAGACAGAAAACAAGGAGATACCAGAAATACCAGGGATCCGGCGGATAAACTACCTTGCCCAGTCTTTATAGGTGAGCAAAACCATGGCGAAGTGAGAAGGCTGGATCCAGGGCAGATGTCACTATGGTAGAACCGTTCTTTTGGAAGCAGAGACTAGGAGCCCATTCATTCTACAGAGTGATAGCACTAGTATTCCACTTTAACTGCATCATTCTGCCCTATGCAATCATGCGATTTGTATTTTACGCAGGGGAATTTTGAATTCTCAATCAGAGAACTCTAATGTCCCCCATCATACTACAAATCTCAGGATTTCATAGCAGCCATAGAACCCTTGCAGTTGATATGGAATAATAGTGCTATAATTGTGTAGTGTGAATGGTCTCTTGACAACCACACAATGGACTTTATTACATGGGGGGAAATCGGGGGTTTAAACAGTGAAAATTGCATGAAAATCACGATTAACATTTTTGCACACATTGCTATTAAAGAGCCATTATCCAGGGAATAAAGAAGCAATAAACAAGAAATAAATAGCAACAAATAATTCATGGGACTTCCTCATGAATGATTTGTTGCTGTTTATTCCCTGTTTATTCCCGGGATAATTGCACTTTAATCAAGACATCATGTGAAAATGGTAATTGCGATTGTGCAATTTTCACATGATTTTCACTGTTAAACCTCCCAATTTTCCCTGTGTGATAAAGTCCTATATGTACAGTACTTATCTATGTGCCCTCAAGCTGCCTGTTGACTTACAGTGACCACCATGAATTTCATAGGGTTTTCTTAGATAAGGAATACACAGAGCTATTTTTGCCAGTTCTTTCCTCTGAAATATAGTCTACAGCACCTGGAATTCATTGGCAGGCTTCCATCCAAGTAGTAGCCAGTGCTGCCCTGCTAAGCTTCCAAGATCAGACGGGACCTTGTGCCTTTTGGGTATTTGGGCCTTGACAATCACATTATGACTCAAGAAGGTTTACATGGGACAGTTAATAATAAGAGAGTTAAGTCTTCCCCACCTCTTCCAACTATCTAGCTCTTCCTCATCTCTTACCTACCTCTTCCAACTATTTCTCTACCACTGATTCCCAAACTTTGGCCCTCTAGATGTTTTAACTTTCATTTCCCATAATTCCTGACTGTTGACCAACTTGGCTAGTGCTTCTGGGAGTTGATGTCCAAAACACCTGGAGGACTAAAGTTTGGAAATCCCTGTAACAGTCTAGCACATTGCAAGCTTAGCCTAGTTTCTTAAACAACTTTTCCTATTCTTAGACTACATTCCTGTAGTAAATCTTGGCTGCAATTCTGTATCATGGTGTACATTACATAATTTTATGTATGCTTCGTTACATAGCAGAGGTGCCAAGAAACCTGGTTAGTGAATTGTGAAGATATGTAATGGGACACCAGTAAACATGTCCCAATAAGCTTTGGGCTCTATCAATGCAGACTGGCACTCCTTAGTCAGTGTCTCAGTATACAACAGGACAAGTGTGCATGTGCATCAGTACCTCTGTGCATTGATCCAGTCTACATTGAGCACTTCCCAGGTTACCTATAAGTGCAAAACAGGATTCTGGCCTTTACTTATTTTAATATTCCTAAATCAGGGTCTTTGATCCTCAAAGCTGGGTCTGTGATGCCACAAAGAGATCCAACTCATATTCCTTTAAATCCAGAGCTTAGAAATTTTATTTATTGATTTGCATAGTATCAGTGTGCCAATGCGGTGTAGTGGTTTGAGCATTGGACTATGACTCTGGAAATCAGGGTTCGAATCCCAGATCAGCTACAAAAACCCACTATGTAACTTTGGGCAAGCCAGATTCTCTCAGCCTCGGAGGATAGCAATGACAAATCCTGTCTGAAGAAACTTGCCAAGAAAACCCTGTGATAGGGTGCCGTAAGTCAGAAACAACTTGAAGGCACACAAAACACACACAGAGAGACACACACAGTACCATGTGTGCATGGCACTGTATGAAAATAAAACAATAAAAACAGACATCTCTAGCTTGAGGATTCTGGGCACTGTAGTCTAAGGCAGTAATATTTTCAACATTCCCATTTCTGCAACATACTGCCGCCTTTTCTTGTTTTTTTCAGCAGAAACCACAAGTAAGCCAAGCCACTCTGGACAAGTGCCCCCTTTCACTTCTCTGCAATTGAGAGTTCCTGCATGGCAGGGGGTTGGACTGGATGGCCCTTGCAGTCTCTTCCAACTCTATGATTCTATGATCCCAACACTATCTTTCTGTTCTCCTGTTCTGCCTTTGCCAGTTTGATTAAATGGCTTGGGCCCAGGATACCTAAAGGACCGCCTCTCCCCGTACATTCCGCCTTGCACCCTCAGAACGTCTGGGCAGCAGCTACTGAAGGTGCCTGGGGCCAGATTAGTCTCCACTACTCGGAGGACGTTTTCTATAGCTGCCCCAGCCCTTTGGAATGCGCTGCCCACAGAGCTCCGCTCGTCTACTACCCTGGCCCAATTTAGGAAGGATCTTAAAACCTTCCTATTCCAACAGGCATTCCCCGAATAAATATCCTGTGGGCCTCCCTCCTCTTCCGTGGCCAAGAGGTTGGGCTATGGGGCTTTTTACTTGTTGGTTTGATTCATTTATGTATTTATGTGTTTTATTATGTATGTATTTTAATCTGTTGTGAGCCGCCCTGATCGTAGGAAGGGCAGCATATAAATAAAAATTTTATTATTATTATTATTATTAAATTCAGAGATGATCCTGGAGACTAGGCCAAGTCAAAGGGATGGCATGGAGGGATACTGAACTCTGTGATTCCCAAACTCTGGCCTTCCAGATGTTTTAGACTATAGCTCCCAGAATCCCACATCATTAGCTAAGATGGCTGAGGCTTCTGGGAGCTGAAGCCCAAAACTGCTGGAGGACCAGAATTTGGGAATTACTCTAAAAGAATCAAAGCCTCGAAAGATGGGGGGCAATGTATTATTTTAAAATTGGCACAAATTTACATAAAACAAATATAACCAATTAGGGTGACCCAACTGTGAAGTTCCCAAAAGGTGGGCAACACCTCTGAGTGTGATGGAGGAGTCTCCTCCTTTGGAGGTTTTTAAACAGAAACTGGATGGCCAACTGTCATGGATGCTTGGATTGTGAGTTCCTGCATGGCAGAATGGGGTTAGGCTGGATAATCTTGCGGTCTCTTCAAATCCTATGAACCTAACAAGAAAGAAAATCTTCCAAACCCTTGTTTTGAACGTGTGTCTCTTACTGAGTGAGCGAAGGCAGTTAACAGTGGCTGTTCTTCCAAAAGGCTGCATCCACACTGCAGAAATAATCCGGTGTGACCCCACTTGAGCTGCTCTGGCATGAGCCTATGGAATTCTGGAACTACCATGCCCAGAATTCCATAGCAGTGAGCCAGGGCAGTTAAAGTTGCTTACCATGTTGCAAACATGGAGAGTAATTTTCCTAGAGAACTTTCAGTCCTCCTAGAGACAGAAAAACCACCAGATCATTTCTGCAATGCAGATGAAAAACTCTCTGGTCCAAGACACACTGCAAAAGTCATTCAGTTTGAGACCACTTTAACTGCCCTGGCTCACTGCTGGGGAATACTGGGAACTGTAGTTTGGGGATACATTTAGCCTTCTCTGTCAGAGAGCTCTGATGCCACAATAAACTACAAATCCCAGGATTCCCTAGGCTTGAGCCAGGGCAATTCAAGTTGAATCAACCCGGATAATTTCTGCAATACAGATGCAAGATTTCATCTCACCATCCTGTTTGAGATTTGTGGTCCAGGAGCTTGGGCCTTCTTATCCAGCCAAGGGTTTCTTCTTCCTTGGTTCGGCTTCGTCCTTTTTCACTCGCTGCACCATACTCCTGGAACTGCCTCCCAGAACATCTGTGGACTATTTCTTCACTTGCTAGTTTTAAATCTGAGTGAAATACTTTCTTGATCTCTAAAGCATTTGGAACTGTATTTTAATACTTTTATAATTTTATAGTTGATTATACATATTACAGTGTTACAGGAGTTTGGTTCCAGGATCCCCTGTGGATAACAAAATCCATGGATACTCAAGTCCAGTTAAATATAACAGCATAGCAAAATGGTGTCCCTTATATCAAATGGCAAAATCCAGGTTTGCTTTTTGGAATGTATACTTTTTTGAAGTATTTTCAAACTGTGGATGCTTGAATCCGTGCATTAAAAATAAATCCATGGATAAGGAGGGCCGGCTGTAGCTGTGTCTTTACAGTTAACTGCGTAGTTCATATTTTATTACTTTTAGATGGTACACCATGGGCAGGTTATACAGTTTTGATGATGCCTGTAATGCGCCATACAAATTTATGGTGCTCTATAAATAAATAAATAAATAAATAAATAAATAAATAAATAAGATTCTCAGCCTTGCTCAGGAAATGGAGGCTCCATCACCCTGGTTATACAGTTTTGATGATGCCTGTAATGCGCCATGCAAATTTATGGTGCTCTATAAATAAATAAATAAATAAATAAATAAGATCCTCAGCCTTGCTCAGGAAATGGAGGCTCCATCACCCCTGTATCTCTGAACCCTAAAACCTTAACACCAGGTTTGAGATTCTCCTTGGTTGTTAACTGCCCTCAAGTCGATCTTGACTCATGGCAACCCTATGGATGAGACATCTCCAAGACCCTCTGTCCTCCACTGCTCTGCTTAATTCTTGCAACCCCATAAAACCTGTGACGGCCTTAATAGAGTCCACCCATCTAGCATGTGGCCTTCCTCTCTTCCTACTTCCCTTGACCTTTCCCAGCATTATTTTCTTTTCCAGTGGGTCCTCCCTTCTCATGATGTGTCTGAAGTACGACAGCCTTAGTTTGGTCATTTTAGCATCCAGGGAAGGTTCTGGCTTGAACTGCTCTAGGACCCATTTATTTGTACTTTTGGCTGTCCATGGGATCCTTGGTGCCTTTAATTATTATTATATTATTATCTTGCCTCTCCCTACAGATTGAGGCGGGTTACAGTGAAAAATACAACACATAATACAACCATCACGAACATTACCCAATCCCCCACCCCTCCAACCTCAACATAACAATTAAAACAAGTTAAAAGATAAAATGGGAGCGGACCAAGGTGGGGCCGACGGGGCAGTCCTTTTAAGGGGAGGTCAATCTGGGAAGGCCTGCCGGAAGAGGTCCATCTCCATCGCCTTTTTAAAGGCGTCAAGAGGTGATACTCCAGCAGGTTATTCCCAATTTTTGGAGCAGCAGCTGAGGGGGTCCTCTGGGAAACTGCAGCCAACCTGGTCTTCTCCAGCCCCACATCTCAAATGTATGGGTTTTCTTCCTATCTTCTCTCTCACATCCCTACAGGGGAATAGGGAATACAGTGGCTTCTATGCTTCTAACTTTTGTGCCCAGTTGTCTATCTTTGCATTTGAGAATCTTTCTTAGTTCTTTCATAGCCACCCTCCTCATTCTTAATCTTAAAACAGCGGCTTGTATGATTCTAGCTGTGTATATCTTGGCATTTGAGAATGCAAAGCCCCCGTGGCTCCCTGCTCTTGTCTCCCAGTTCCCCCATCCCCAGCCCAACTGGGAGGCCTGGCAGGGAGGAGGAGGAGGAGGAAGGGGAGGAAGAGCTGACGCAGCCCCTTCAGCCCTTTCAAGACAGCATCTCCAAAGCTGCTCGGCAACCTCTCCTGGCTGGAGGCTGGGCTTGGGCCTCCTCCTCCTCCCTTCCTGGGCTTAGCAACCGAGGACGGCAGCCAGTGGCAGCTCCAGACGCCGCCACCAACCCGCTTCTCCTCCGGTCGGATCTCCGGCTCTGCTGCAGCCACCAGGCAAGGCCTCCCCCCCCCGCCCCAGTTTCCGTGCGAACAAGGCGAGGCTGCCGCTTGCCATTGGCCGAGAGGGAAGGCAGGCGCAGGCGGCCATTGGCTGCAGGGCGACCACTCCGAGGGCCCTGGCAACTGAGAGGAGGAGGAGGAGGAGGAGACCCCCCCCATAAGGACCACCACCACCAGCAGGCCCTCCTCCTCCCTCCTCCTTCCCGCCAAAAGGGAGGAGGGGGCTCCCTCTCACAGACCGAAAGAGGGAAAGACAAACCCCCCCCTCACTCTCTACTAGACAGGCATTCATTGCAAGGGCTTGCTTTTTGCAAGATGTGGACCCAAACCCATTGCAGAAAGCATCCCAGTTTGAGATGACTGTCACTCACTGCCCTGGCTCAGTTCTAGGGAATGCTGGGAGATGTAGTTCCTTGTGGCACCAGAGCTCCAAGATGAATCAGTGTTGCCAAATTCCAGGGAATTCTCCAGAACCCGGGAATTTAATTAATTTCTTTCCGGGGATTTTGACTCAATAATAATCATAAATATTGGAGAATTCCTGGGATTTTGGAGTTTGGGGGTAAAACATTCAGGGGAATCTCTTTGAGGCTTGTTGGCAACATTGAATGACACAGTACTTTATTGTGCATATGTAAATAGTTTTTAAAAATAATAATAATCCCAAACACTTCTGGTCCTAAGCCTTTCAGATCATGGAGGCTCAAGCCTGGATTGTAACACTCTTACCCTACAGCACCTGACACTCATTGGTGGTCTCCCATGCAAGTACTAGCCAAAGCCAACCCTGCTTAGCATCCAAGATTCAACAGGATCTGGTATCTTTTGGGTATTTAAGTTGGTTTATAATAAGTAACGCATGGCAATTTCCTGCTGTTGGTAATATCACCACTTCTGCTACCACCATCCCCATTAATCCCTGATATTATTTAATTATATGATGAAAACTAATAAATGCACCCCAAGCCCTGTACCATGGATGGGTTCAGACAGATCTCTCTGTCCCGTCCTCCCTCCAGCTTGATGACTCCAGTTCCCAGGCCTGGGTTCTGTTATTACACTGCAGCAGAAGCAAGACCAGGAATGCAGCAAGGGGCTTTACTGAGTGGGGCAGCCAGTGGCTCAGGCTTCAGAGCAAGTTCACCATGACCTAGTAAACTATAAACTGCAACACACTTGTTAGAAAATAAAATTGGCTCCAGACACAAGAGGAGGCTTACCTTGCATCCCAAGGATATTTATTTATTTACAGTATTTAAGTGCCCCCACCTTCTCTGTGCAAGTCTTATGGAAGATAAATAATGCTTGCCACCCAGTCCTAAGTGGAAAATTAAGATTTACACTACTTAGGGCCACTAGCGACGCTTCCCCATCTTCTTTCTGCGCCTGATACCGAATGACTCAATCCTGCACAGAATCTCAGTTTTAACAGAGAAGGAAAGAATTTCGAAGGCTTTCATGGCCAGCTTCCATAGCTTTTTGTGGGTTTTTTGGGCTATGTGGCAGTGTTCTTTATTCCTGAAGATGCCAGCCACAGATGGTGGCAAAACTCTTCTAGAACATGGCCACATAGCCCAAAACCCCCACAAAAAACTAAGAAAAAAATTCCTTATTGGAAACCAATGTTAAATAAATGTATCAATTCAATGGTTCACCCCTTTCGCTTTTAAGAGAGGATCATACTTTAACCTTGCATGTACCTTAAGATTCATCCCTTTATTTATTTGGACACACAACAGGAGAGGAATTGGGGTCCCTGTATGAGTGAAAGATGGTGTTAAATCTTCAGCTTTCTTGGCAGTTTCTGGTCTGTAAAACTCTATGGAGGGAAAAAGAACTGAAACTGAACTGCCTTGACCCAAATGATGTCTCCATTTTGCAGGCCCTTGGCATTTATAATTCCAGCTTTCTTAGGAGCTAGGACCAGGTAGAAAAAAATACTGCTAGCAATCCCAACAGGGCTAGATCCCACTTAGAATTAAATATAAGGTTTCAGACATTTAAGTTTCACCCAGGAAAATGTTGGCTGTACCCTACAGTCTGTGCCTCCCCCCGCCTCCCAATACCTAGGAATTTGGTACAATTTTAGCTGGGTCGTCTGTACCCGTTCCAGGGACTGACTAATGAGGTAGCATTACAGGAAATGTGTCAGTCACTAATTGGCTAATAATGTTCAGGGCTTTGACAGCTGAGTTATGAAAGCACTGCAGGGGAAATGGGAGTGGGGAGGGAGAGTTATGTTTGGAAATTTCCATGCTGTCGCAGGCTCTAAAACAACTCGGCTTCTGATGTCCTCTCCCCCGAAAGAGCAAAGGCCTGGTGTGTTTTCCACTCTGGCTTCTTGGAATCTCTAAGGCCCTGGCATTTCGCAAAGTGTAAGGAGCTTTAAACCTATGAAGGTATGCAGGGCTTAGTAGTGTGTAGTGGGACTGATGCAGAGTCAAGCTAAACCTGAACTCAGACTTAAAGGATTGTATGTATATGTGTGTGTATATATATATACATATATTCAAATGGACTGGAAATGGTTCCAACAAGAAGATCTAAACCCTTTCCGCCCCAAAATTAAAAACAAAACAAAACCTAGTTCAAAATAAACAATTTGATGGAGTAGCCAGCCATACATCTTAACTTGGGGGTAGGGTCAGAGAGAGATGATCTGGAGCTAAATGTAGACATAATGCAGTTTGACACCACTTTAACTGCCATGGCTCTATCCTACAGAATCCTGGGATTTGTAGTTTTGTGAAGCACCCTTTGGCAGAAAAAGCTAAAGACCTTGTAAAATGACAATTCCCAGGATTTCATAGGATGGCGCTACAGCAATTAAAGTAGTGTCAAACTGCACTGTTTCTACTGTGTAGATGCGCCCTCATTCTGTACTCCCTTCCTAATGCTGTCAGTAGATATTGTAGATAGTTAAGCACATAGATTGTCAACAACAGTGTATTTGCATTTCAGTTGGCCCATAAAGGTATTGCTGTTCTGTGGATTGTAGATTTTGTTACATTTTGCTGCATGGCAAACACAGCTACCCCTGAATGTGTTTCCTGCATTTGAAGATACCAAATTTTGCCACAACACGGGAAATTTTAATAAAGGGACTGAGACTGAATTATTTGAGGTTTTTACCTTTGCCTTTAAGGATAAAATGTTTTCATTTGGACTACAATGGACAAGTTTTACCCATACAGCTCCTAGACTTTTTCCCTCAGATGTAACAGTACAGGTCACACCTTAAGACATTCATTGTGCTTTGCCTAAGAAATGGAAAAAGTTCAGAAACACAGCTGTGTTAGTCTGGAATATCAGTATGCAAAGGGATCTTGGAGTATCTTTGAGACTAACTGTGTAGAAGCAGAAGATTTCGTAGACGTGATCTACATCATCAGGTGGATCTGGCTGCAAGCAAACTTAAAGTAACCTCAGGCTTTACAAAGGTACAATCCAATCTTAAAATGGGGGAGGGGAAACAAGAGGGCCTCAATAAGAAACAGCTGGATGGCACTCACTCTTCACTGTGGGGAAAAAGTTAATATGTACCAGGGCGAATAGAGTGAAACATCTCAGAAGAAGGATAGAAAAATTGATACATAGAGGGTTGTTGTTTTAAGTAAGAGAAAACCACCTCTGTTGCTTCAAATAATAGAATGAGAATCAATGGATTCAAATTACAAGTAAAGAGATTCCTCCTAAACATTAGGAAGAACTTCTTTGCTGCAATAACTGTTTCACAATTTGGAATAGATTGCTTGGAGGGTGGCAGACGCTCTGTACAGTATATGGAAGTCTTTACACAGAGGTTGGATGACTATCTCTTCAGTTGTGTTTTAGATGTGCATTCCTGCCTTTGCACCCATTCCCAATTGTAAGATTCTATTATCGTATTTTCTAGACAAGCCATTTCCTAGTTCACAATCAGGATCTAATTTTAAATTTACCCAGAGACAGAAGCAAGAGCTGTCCATAGAAACTGATAAAACCAAAACAAAAATGGTTGCCACTTTGTTTATTCACTAACCACAGACAGTATGAGCCAATCTATTTCAGGCCCTCCAGCTTCTGGAGCCTTGTGGCATTTTGTCCCTAGCTACACTTCCTTGCTTGGTGAGTAGCAAAATATCTTGGCCAAACCATGTGAGAAAGGATTCTTCTTGGGTCCAGCTACAAGAAGATCCAAGTTCTAGTCCTCATGACAGGTTGAACACAATCTTCTTCTTCTGGAAATACACACCTTTCTCTCTTGGCAAAGGCTCATCCTCAATAAATACACATCTCCCCTTCAATAAACCATTTCAGACATTACACAAAATACAACATCTATGGCATACATCCCTCTAACTTCCTGCTACCCTGCTTCCTACACATCCAAGCTACTTTCTGCTTGTCCTCAATGGTCAAACACAACTGGAAGGAGTTGTGAAATAATCACATAGGAAGCAGAGCCAACAAATTCTACTAATTCAGACAGTTGCCAAATTCCACCAGTCATAAAGTATGGCAATAACACAGACCAAATTTCCCCTTTTGTTCATTACAAGAAGGTCTAGCTAGCACCGTGGTTATTTCTTGTCAAAAGCAGAATACCGTTCATTGTTCAGAGCAAGCACTTTCACCAAAACATGAAAGATTATTGTTGCTCCTATTGGTTCTATAGCGTTTATTCACAATTTCAAGGGTTGATTATATAATTGGCTTATTAAACACATATTTCAATGGGCATGTCAATCTTTTTTTCTAAAAAGGAAACTTGACCTAAAGATGGAACATGTGCAGGTCAGTTCCTCCGGGACTCTATTTATCATTTGTAATATGATAATAAAGTAATAAATTACTAAACAACATGCCAATGTCACAAAGATCTTGTGAGGCTGAGTATTCTGATCATGCATGCATAAAATGAGAAATGCCTGTGCTAACAATTTCCTTTCATTCTACAAGAAGGGCAATGCATCTTTTTTACTTCTGTGAAGCCTGCTATGAAAACTGTGTGTTCAGCTCATTTCACTGTCACATGGCAACCACATTGACAGTCAAAGAGAAGTAAAGGCTCAAGAATGAGCAGATCCATTGCCTGTGATGTGCCAGGAATCCTGTAGACAGCACTGTGCTGATGGTGTTACATAAGGCTGAGATGCTGCTTCAAAGGTTCCATTATTCATCAATAAATAATTGGTGAGAAACACGGTTAAGGGCACATGAAAACCTTCTCATGCCATCAACTTTTTTGCATGCAACTTCCAAGGAAATGAAAGTGTTTATAGGAGACATATTGCTCTGACTCCTGCATAGAAACTGCAAAAATACAAATGCCAGGAGCTAAGACATCACAAACAGGCTTATGTGTGAATTCAGAAGCTATGGTCCTTTGCAGTTCACACTGGGAAGGGCTTCTGCCCATTGAACTCTCCTAAGAAGTGAGTCAACTGGGAACCAATGTAAGTAGTAGTCTCCTAGGACAACAAGAAAGACATTGTGGTACATATCCCATTTGCAGCTCTGGCAGACAGTCTAGGAAAAGTTGTTATCTCTCAATCTCCTTTCCTCATCATATGTCAACATAATTGGTTTTCCTCAAAGGAAGGCATGAGAACAAATGATATAAGAACATATTATCACCCATTGTGAGCTTTATGCTTAATATTTTGTCCCTGAATATTTCAGTAAAGAGACAAATCAAACTGGCCATTCCTTAGGAATTTTTTCAATATTATGCCAAATGGTAGCTCCATTCAGACACTAAAGTTTGGGGGGGGGGGGCAGACATGCAATCCAACCAGTTTCTCAATTGCATGCTGATTTAATTCAGAGCCCATCTTACCACACATTTGCTGTCCCCTAACACTTATCTCTTGGCTTCTGGCGTAAAACTTTGAAAATCCTTATCCTATATTTTACATACAAGGCCTCATGTGATGGCTTATAACAGGGATGGGAAAACTGTGGTCCTCCAGATGTGGTACAGAAAGTTTCATCCGCCTTAGGCAGCAGTTCTGGTGAATGATAGGAGTGGCAGTCTGAAAACATCTGGAAGGTCACAAGTTATTTATCTCAGGTTTATGAAGTCTAGGCAGTATTTAACTGTGAGAGGCAACTCTCCAGTACAATACATACCTGGTAGCAAGCCCTACTGAATCCAAGATGATTCAGTTCACAGGGAACGTGCTTGAGCTTTGCATGATTAATTTTCATCCCCTGAAGATGGAATCTGCAGCAGAATTTCATCAGATCTTAAATGCTAGGAAGGGCTCAGACAACTGAAGCTCTGCCACCTCTACTTTCCAGTTCCTAGTTGTGCTGACAGAACATCAGTGTTAGAGGTGGATCAAAGTAGGCAAAGAGACATGGAGAAGATTTAATGAAAGAAGAATGTGAAGGATAGCCCCACACATACTCAGCTCTGTAGTCCTTTCCTGTTCTCACTGTAGAGGACCATGGCTAGAATTCACTAAGGTAGTTAGGAATGTGTAACCTAAAGTTATGCATTTGTGTCTGATTGGTATTCATGAATCCCATGTATTCACTAGTTTTGGGAATATGTAGGGACCATGAAAATCCTCCAGTCCTCACTTACCAAGCAGCAGCCACTACAAACAAAAGGAGCCTGTTCCCCTGTCAGTTGGGAAGCAAACGACTGGAGTTTCCATCTAGTGTGTGAGCAATCTCCAGTGTGAAGGGAAATTGTAACAGGGATCCAGATTCTGACTGTTGCACCTGAGATCGCTCATAGGAAAGGCTAGACATGTCAGTCAGTTGCCTCCCAGGTCAGGCCACAGCTGCTGCCCAGTAGGTGAGGATTGGGGTAGGCAGGTTGGGAGACACTACTTAGCTACATAACTAAGGTGGTTACAAAGCTAAGTAAGTGATACCGAATTGCAGCCCATACTTATAATCTATATAAGATCATACCTATAATACTATTTCTTTACTATAAAGAAACTCCAGCTGCCCTCATAGCTTGTGAGCTGTATCATGTTAATGGACTCCATCAATTCCAAATACAGACAGGTGGTTTCATGCTGACAGCAATTCCAGAGCTGAACTGTGTGCAATGATAGTTCAGCTCAAAGCTTGGTAAAATTCCTTTTGGGGGAAACTCAGAATCTCCTAGCCATCATGATCATTGGTTGGACCCTTATGGTTCAGCTCCATGTTCAGCATTTATATGACATGCAATATTTGATTGATTGTGTTCATTTTTTATTTTAAAAAAGTTTCTGCAAGCAGTCTCCCAACTCCTGGAATTTGATAGAATTCAAGAATTGTGTTTCACTTTGCTCCTGGTTTCCTTTGCTTTTTGACAATGTAAGGCTCACTCTGTGCATTCACTAAAAATAGATTCCAGAGAAAATGAATTAAACCAGGGATGGTGGGATTGTTCATTTGAACAATGTTCAAAATAGCTGACTCAGTCCAATCTCTCCTCCCGATGCTAAATTAACCATTTGTAACTCTACAGAAAAGCTAAAAGATGGTAATTGTAACATGAAAAAAATCATAGGTAACTTTGAAATGAAGCATGTTTTCTTACAGTTAAAAATGACAGAGAAAACATACACAGGGCTCACCTCCTCTGGCCTTCAACACCACCTCCGGCTCCCATTCACAGATAGGAGCCTTTCCTGTTTCAAAAATAGCAAAGCCAGACAGCAACACATGGCCTGGGAGATGGGGCAGCAGCCACTTTTCATGAGTGGAGGATGCAGCCACAGCTGACACACTTTCCTTGAGTTGTCTTGCAGTATCCATTTAGATGAGAGCAGGAGCTATTTTGGGGAAGCTGTAACAGCATCCACGGAGACTGCCTGTCACCTTTTTATCCATCCTCAGAAAGAAAATTGGCTTTTATTTATTAAGGGTGGTAGGGAGGGATAGCAAACAATGACAAAAAGTCCCATCATTTTCTGTGATTTGGAGCTTGAATGTGGGGGGAAACGGTCAAGCTTCGTTGTGCTCACTACCAGCATGGTAGTTAATTTTGAAAAGCAGAGGATCATTCCAGACACTCCCCATAGCCATATCCCCACCCTAACCCTATAGCATCCAAAAATGCAGGCAGCTGTGCTCATATCTGCCCACCCACATGTGTATATGCAACACACACACAGTCACTATGAAAATCAAATCCCAAGCTGATGGGAGGCTTGCAAGCAAACTGAGAGGCAACAGGGATGTTGGAGATGCAGGGGAGGGATGGCAAACTGGCCAATGATGTCACTGGCCCTGCTAATGAAAAAGCCCTGGTGCTTTGACTCTGCAGGGATGGATGCACTGTCTGCAATGTCAGGGCCCTTTCACACTATACAGAATTATAGAGTGCTATAATTCCACTTTAACAGCCATAGTTCCATTCTACAGGATCCTGGGCATCGTGGGTGGTTGTTGTGTGCCTCCATGTCATATCTGGTTTACAGTGATCCTAAGGATCCTATCATGGGGTTTTCTGAGGCTGAGAGTGTGTGACTCTCCCAAGGTCACCAATTGTGTTTCCATAGCTGAGTTGGGAATTGAACCCTTAAAATGACACTACCTGAGAATTCTAAATACCCCTCCTTAAAACTGCAAATCCCACAATGCAACAGGAGGCAGCTAGAGGGGTCAAAGTGGAATAGTAGCACTTTAAGAGTATAGTGTGATAAACATCTATGCTTCGGTCCACACATGGGCCCAATCCAGACAAGCAGTTTAGCAAGTTTGAAGATTTGTTCTCTTGTCTATATTAACTGAATCTTGGTGTGATACCCCTGCCATTAACCTTAGAAAAGTTACCTTTTGGATAACAACTACCAGAATCCCAGCATAGTGTTTGGTCTATTGCAGGGGTCGCTAACCTATGGCCCACGGGCCGCATGCGGCCCGCCGAGGCCTAGGATCTGGCCCCAGCCCGGTCCTGCTACAGATTGCTGCCGGGGCCTTTCGCTTCCCGCGCAAGCGCGCGGGGGCCTTTGCACGCGGGGCAAGCGGCGGGCAAGGGGGGCAAGGAGGAGCAAGTGGGGGCAAGAAGTGGACAAGGGGGGCAAAGAGGAGCAAGTGGGGGCAAGGGGGGCAAAGAGGAGGAAGCGGGGGCAAGAGGCCGGCAAGGGGGGCAAGGAGCAAATGGGGCAAGAGGCCGGCAAGGGGGGGCAATTGTCTATAGAAGCCTCAGAAACATGCATTTATATTAACATTTTTTTAAAAATCAGCAGATTTTTTTGCATGTCCTTTTTTTTATTAAAAAAAGTGTCCTCCATTTTAAATTTTTGTCCTACATTTGTCCCGGTTTATTTATTTATTTAATTTTTAAATTTTTTTTTTGGCTTCGGCCCCCCGAGTTGTCTGAGGGACAGCAACCCGCCCCCCGGGTCAAAAAGGTTGCCTACCCCTGTATTGTTTAGGGGACTCTGGGTTGCATAATTTTGGTGCCCGATAGACAGGCCCTATGGGGCGCCCTCATCACTTGCGAGGGGCAGCGCTTTCAGATGCCCCTCGCACGTGACAAGGGCATCAAAATGGAGGCGCCCTGTACATAAGGGTGCCACCATTTTGATGTGACGGACGCCTAGTTTCTGCACATCTTGGCGCCTTTATGATGCCGCAAGTGCACCATTGGTGCCTTGTGGCATCACAATGGCGCCGCAAAAAAGAACCCACTTTTTGCTGCGCAAGGGAGCCGCGTGGTTTGTCTGCTGCAGTTCCCTCGCACAGCAAACTAGGGCAGTGGCAGACTGCCCTTTTGGGCAGTCTGTATCCCGCCATAAAAAACTTTTCCACATTCTGGCTTAATCTAATGGTAAGCCTTCCCCAAGCTGTTTGGTCAGATCATGGTTGTTTACATTCACCCATCGTCCTAGGACCAAATAAAAGAGATAACAGGAAATCCCTAATTTCCCATCTTTTGATTTTAAGGACAAATGCAAAGCAGGATGAGGGACCAGACATTTGGTTCAAATGTTCAAACAATCTGGCAAGAAGCATTCTATAATCTTCCCTCTGCACCATTTTTTTTCTGATGAAGATTCTGGTAAGAAATAAAACAAAGCCTCTGTTGCTTCTGAGTTTTGCATCGGTGTTTAGCACATTAGCAATATAAGGTGACCTCAGAGGCAGAAAGAGGGAGGAGAAGTTAATGTTCCATGTTCCTGAAATGTCTTTCCTTGTGAGAATTTTCAAAAGGATAGAAGCAAAAATGACCAAAAAGCCATTTGGCACTTTAAATGCTAACACATTCTATTATATCTTGAGCTTTCCTTGATTTGTTTATCAGAGGTTGTTGGCCATAAGGGTCATCTTATACCCGAGGGAGATAGAAGCTAAAGGCTTTCCACATGCATTGTTTCATCCTACTTAGATTTTTCTATCTCTGCTGCCCTTTGAATCCATGGTCAGGAATGTCGGGAGGACTGAGTTCCTTTTTGTTGCTTTCTGGGCATCATCCAGGGTGTCCCTGCCACTCTCTATCATCTGAGGAAAGACAAACCCTCCTTGGCTCAGCTAAGATAGTGCAAACATACCATCAGGCCAGCCAGAATCCTGGGCCACAGCAGCCAAGGATCCTTTCCAATAGGGAGGAGTGTGGGTGGGCTGCATAGGTGTCAGATCCAGTCATTCACAGATTCTGGCTTCTCTAAGTATGCAGATTGTACTAAGGCATGAAGTTGTGGATGGGAGCAATGATAGGCACAGTGTGTTGGTGGGACAGTCCTCACCTTTTAAAGAGTAAATTAAAAGTCTAATTTCTAATTCTGGCTCAAAAAATTGGGCATGCAGGGATGTTACTAAAAGGTTGAATGTGTGTGCAGAGAATATAGGATGGTAATATTACTAATAGCTGTAGCATGGATAGTAGAAGAAACCAAAGCAAATGCCTATATAGCCAGACTTCTCCAGAGTGTTATGATTGTATTGAGAAATACTATAGTTCTCACTCAGCTGCTTTCTAAGTCCCCTTCAAAACATATGAATTACCTTTACTGCCATCTGCTTCAGCCACTAGCCCTACTGTCAGTGTGCAAAGAACAGAATTTGCTAAAGTGGCAGAAGAAGAGGAATTCACAAAGCCCAACAGCTATGCCTTTAAATGGTTGCCCACCCAGTGCAATATAATGAAATGGTGGATGGGAAGGTTGTCTGTTGCATTAATCTTGGACCATATAACCCCAAGGATCTTCCAGTTGTAAACCAAGTTACCGGGGCAAATCAGGGCAATGGGGCTAGTTCCCACATTGAACTTGCACAACAATAACTCCCTGAAGGCAGGAAAGAACTGGGCATGGGTCAAACTCCTTATATACACTTACCTTTTTAAGTTGAGGACAAGTGAATGTTTATATTGACTATATAAAGCTACTTTACACTGCCAGACCAAAGTTCCATTGTGGCCAGTGCTATCTGATTAGATTTTGTTTTTTTTTTGTTTGTTTGTTTGTTTGTTTTATTTATATACCGCTATTCCAAAGATCATAGCGGTGAACAGCAAGTAAGCTAATTAGCAAGTAAGCTAATTTGCCCCCAACAGTCTGGGTACTCATTTTAGCGACCTCGGAAGGATGCAAGCCAGATTAGTAGCAGTTCTCCAAGTGGGACCAGGAGAAGACAGGATTCCATGATTTCTCTTTTGCATATGGAAGCCCATAGAATTTTGTCTTCATTTTTCCATTTACATCCACAGCCAATTCCCTCTCCCTTCCTTCCACTCAGTTATAAAAAATAACTCAGCACATCCAGAAGCTTTGGTTCTTTCACCCCCCTCTTCGCTCCTCAGTTGAGTATGTACATTTTAATTTATTAGTTTGATCAAAACTGGTTGCAATAATGCCATAATGAAAGCATTTTAATTTTTAAAAAATCTGTTTCCAAAGGGATTGAGTGGAACACTCACCAAAAAGTGCAGGAGTTCTTAAAAACTGAAGCCAAACTTGGGTAACCCACACATACACACATAGAGACTGCAGGAATAACCTCTTGCTTAAAAATTCCAGTTCCTTCTCTTAACCTGGCCAAGGACAGCCAAGGGAAGGCACTGGTTTCCAGCCAGGCCTAAGTACATCAGCTGACTCTTGGTTCCCATTCACTCTTTCTTCTCTCCTGGACAGAAGGAGAATTGTTGGTGTCCTTTCACCAGTACTCAGCATACTAGGAAGGCACTGCACCTGTATACATAAAGCTGCCCAACAAAGAGTAGGTGCGGACAGGGAGCCTGCTCAGGGTGGGCCAGCAAAAGCTCTGCACACTCTCCTGTTCACGTCCTGAATAGTTTTGACTCTCACTCAAGCTAGCAGGAAATGAGACTTGCAGTCATGCCAGCAGAGAGGGATTGGTGGAGATGGGTGGAGGGAGAAGGAAAAGAGAGAAAAGCTGAGAGGAACTACTATGGAACTTCTGTGCTGCAAATAACCAAGCAGAGGAATGAGATACCAAAAAGCCCCTCCAGGCGGATGTTGGCTTTGGAGTGGAAGCAATGTCAGGCCACAGCTGCTGGCGCAAAGGCAATGAGAGAAGAAAAGCACACACACATCTCCTACGTCACTGGGGACATCTGGAATTAATTGGCAGCGCCGCCTCCTGCCAAAACCCCATTTGCTGTTCAGTGAAAACACAGGCCTTTGCCCTAGGCAAAATGGCAATATAAGCAGTTTGCTTTCCAGTTGGCGGTGGAGTAGCGCCCAGTTCCCAGTCTCCTGTGCCAAGGCAGACCTGCAAAACTGACATGGTTCAGGTGTAAGCCTCTGTGTCAAACCCATGCCAGATGTGTTTGGGGGTGTTTCAAAGGGAAGGGCCTCACTGTGTTAGGAGTGACAAGACTCACTCAAGTCAGAGCACCTCCATGCCCAGATTAACTGTAGCAAAGCACACATCTCTCTCCACTCTACTGCATTTGGCTAGTACAATTTATCTTGCATGGCTGCAATCCATATTTTCCCATCAATACTGTGGGCCAGACAGGGGTGCTGAGAGGAGGGAGGGAAGGAAACTGCTCTCCAGTGGTTTGATCTTGGTTTCTGTTCCAATGAAGAAGCTATTTGAGCTGATGGGATTTGTGGTTCTTTTTTTTTGGGGGGGGGCATATATGCATCCTTCTCAGCAGTCCCCCAAAACCAGTGCTGAGGGGGCTGTAGAAACTGGGAAGGAAGGGGAAAGGTCAGGCAACTGGATTCCAGTCTGAAATGCTGTTCCTTTGCAATTCCTCACTTTCCATGATGTAACCTCTCTCCCTTGTTTGGCTCTGGAAATGGGAAGTAAACGAATTTAACAGACATAA
Source organism: Sceloporus undulatus (assembly GCF_019175285.1). Taxonomy (NCBI): domain Eukaryota; kingdom Metazoa; phylum Chordata; class Lepidosauria; order Squamata; family Phrynosomatidae; genus Sceloporus; species Sceloporus undulatus. Next base: position 75,657,007 of record NC_056525.1, on the reverse strand, counting down.
TCATAACCTGTTAGTAAGCAAGAGCCAGAGATGAGGGAACAAAAAGGAGAATGGACTACGCTTAATTATCCCTTTATTAAATAGACATCCAGGCAGAACCTCTGAATGGTACCTGAAGTTTTCACTGGCAGATGAGGACAAAAAGATCACAGAGGAAGTCGCAAAGTTTATTTTCTCTGCTATAAAAATTTGTAAAGTGATGTGCTGTGAAGGCAAGTAGTGATGTTCTCTTCCAGCTCAAACACTTATGGAAAATTGGGGTGGGTTGGATTATGAAGTGGCGAGTCTGTTAACAAAACTGGTTATAATGTATTTTACATGTTCGTTTATATGCTGTGTATGTACTACTCTTGTTCTTATTTAATTTGTTGCTGTTGCTGTTTTGTTTTTTTATACTGCCTATGGTTTGTTAACTGAAATAAAGGCATTCATTCATTCATTCATTCATTCATTCAAAAAAGAATGGAACCTGGACAGTATTTGACAAGCATGTTTTTTTAATAATTATTTTGTTCTATTGTCTTATTTCCTTATGTTTTTACTGTTACAGAACCAACACACACCTATTTACATGTCATAGGTTCTGAGTGACATAGGAATACAGGGAATGCTACCATAGTACAGTATCTAGATGTGTGGTCTTAAAATAATGCATTTCATATTCTTTTTAACTAATAACCAGTATTCTTACTGAAATATTAATACTTTCACATTATACAGCATTCTCCTCAACAGAAAAAAGTACAGAATTATTCTGAACAGGAGCACAGTGGTAAGCCCCCCCCCCCTTTTAAATCTATGCTGAATGTTTCAAATTTAACCCGATGCTACAGTTAACTGACAGAACTCAATGAATCCTTATTTCCCCGTTTGCAAGTGATCATGCCAGATCAAGTCCACCATTCTAGATCAAGTCCACCAAACATATGGAGGTGATGTTTAAAACATCTCTCTCTATCCATTTACTCCTGAATGGATGCCTACAGGCTGGCAGAGAAAAAACAGGGGGGAAACTGCTAGGGGGAGGTTTAAAATCTCTGTTACCCATGTGGGGAGAGCAGGGCTCCATGGGATTATTTGCAGTTAACTTCCTTGTGTGCCTTCAAGTCATTTCTGATTTATAGAGGCCATAAGGCAAACCTATTACAGGGTTTTCTTGGCAAGATCTTTTTTCAGAAGAGATTACCTTTTGCCTTACTCTGAAAGAGTGTGACTTACCCAAGGGGTTTCCATAGCTGAGCGTGGATTTGAACCCTCTTCTGCAAAGTCATATACAAAACTCATGCCACAACACCATGTTGGTTCTCAGGTATACCTTGCAGACACTTGTTTTGCTGAACATACAGAGTTTGTCATGATAAGCCACAATGGTTCGGTCATTTTGACTTGAATGTATTATAAATGCTAGGTTCCAACTTTGGGTATTGTACTAACAGGAGGAGAAAAAAATACCTGGAAGCATGTGCAAAGTACCTTTCCCTTATTGGCTAACAAGTTGTTGTTTTTGTTGTTGTTGTCAACAACCCCTTAGGCTGTTCTTATTTATTTATTTGCATCCCACCTTTCTCCCAAAATTGAGACTCATGGCAGCGTCCAATTCAAAAAGAACAGCATGACTTAAAACATAGAAAAAGTAAACATTAAAATTAAATTAATTACAGTATTAAACACTTCAGAACTATGCATTAAAAATACAGTGTAAAAGATAAAAAAGCTATTAAAAATAGTTGAGGTTTACTTCACATGGGTGTTTCATTTCAGATGTGCATATTATTTAGTTTTGAATTTAAATGTTTTCTGAAACATGTTGACCTACTCTTCCTTTTTGTAGTTCACCAACTCATTCCTATTCTTTTAATGTTATTTCTGCCTGTGGTACCAATTTTTCTGTTGAAGAAATAATACCCAGGAACACATTTACTTTGTTAACTGAAGCGTAGCTGTATTTTCAGTACCAGATGACTACTTTTCCTTCCACTATCACTCCTCCAGCTTTTACCAAACTTTTATCTCTGAATTTTCACACTTGTTGAATATTACATTTTTGCTACTTTGTTATTGTAGTTGCATGGAATTGAATTTTTATGTTATTTTAATTGAATTTTATATGAGCTGCCCTGGGGGTTAGAATAGATACGGATGCAGATATATTTAAATATAAATAATGAACAAGTGTACCTCTCCTATGAACAGCAGTTATGAGATATTTCCCTCTCCTTGCCTACCAGAAATACCCTCCAAGCAAAATACCCCTCACAGTCACTTAGGCCTATATATCAGTAAAAAAACCAAAGGCAAAAACGGTCTGCACCTCACTTAATTTTCATCTCTCTACCAATAAAAGTATTGTCTGCACCTCACTTAATTCTCATCTCTCTACCAATAAAAGTATTGTCTTCTCTTGCATGCAAGAACCAAACATAATCTAATTTAATGTTCACTGACATGGTTGCATTCTCAGTCACCTATTTTTTTAAATGGGTGTTAGAATTTAGTATAATTGGTAGTTTAATATCTTAAGCAGGGCAGCAGCATGCCCCAAAATGAGGAGAGAGAGAGAGAGGGAGATTAGGCTGCATCTGCACGACAGAAATAAACCAGTTTGACACTACTTTTATTTTAGCAGAGCTCTGGTACTACAACAAACTACACATTCCAGAATTCCATATTGAGTCATGGCAGTTAAAGTGGTGTCAAACCAGATTATTTCTGCAGTATGGATACAGCCTGAGTTACTGGAATAAACAAGATATTCCGGTAAGGTAAAAAAAGGACTTATTTTATTGCTACAAATAATCCATCTAGGAAAGCAGTCATTCATCTATACTTTGGTACCAGATTCCGTAATCTTGACACTCATGAGTGGAAGAAGAAAGAGAGGCATCTCTAAGACAGAGCCTTGCATCTGCATCCATCTTGGACTCAGGAGAGGAAGGAGACTCTTCACCATTAGTAGAGAACAGGAGGAGATAGGAAGCAACCTCTTTACACTGACTGAAGGAGCAAAGAGAGATAGAAAAGTCGGGCAACAAAGGAAGTTATCTCTCTACTCCCATAGAGACAAGCATTGATGCAAATCTCCACTTCCAACATTGGGAACTGACTCCTGAACCATATGGATAGCAGATAAGTAGTCAGTGGACCATGATCAACCTTTGTTAAAAGTGGGAAAACTACCTTTGGGGACTATAGCAGCAGTGGCTGGATTCTGGGGTTCAGTTGTAATTTTTAAAAAGTAACTTTTCCAAGTTTTGAACTACATAACATATACACACAGAGAAAGAGAGACTCCACTTCATGGCTTGTACTATGGCTTCCCCAGTGGTCTACACCAGTTCTTCTTAAGCTGTCTTACGTAGGGGACCAGCAATTCCATACACACAAATGCCTATGCAGTAAGGTCAAAGCCATAGCCATGTTAGTCTGGAAAATCAATATGCAAAGGCATCTTGTAGCACCTTTGAGATTAACTGAAAGAGAAAAGTTGGTAGCATGAGCTATCACATGCATCTGATGAAATTGGCTCAGGTCTCAAAGGTGCTACAAGATACCTTTGCGTGCTGATTTTGCAGACTAATACAGCTATGTCTTTGAACTTACTGGATAGGTACTCTCCAAACTCTGAGAGAAACATGTTGGCCTTTTAAAATTAATTCAAGCATCCAGAGTACTTGCTCTTCTTTCTGCCATAAATTCATATTGGATTATGCCTGCTGCATAATATAAACATTAGATATTCCTACAACGTAGTAAAACAGTTGATATAAACCTCCGGCTTAAGAAATACAGTTGGTCCTCTGTATCCGTGAATACTTTATCCACTGATTCAAGAATCCATGGCTTGAAAATATTTTTAAAATATATAAATTCCTAAAAGCAAACCTTGTTTTTTCCGATTTATATAAGAGACATCATTTTACTATGCCATTGTATTTAATGGGACTTGTGCATCCACGGATGTTGGTATCCATGCAGGGGGACCTGGACTCAAACCTCAGCAGATACCAAGGGCCAACTGTAGTCTGTTCCAAACACAGAGACCACAGAGCAGGGCCTCTAAGACAGACATCTTTATTTCAAGGACATCTTGACTTCTAGCATTATTAGAAATTAACCCAGGCTGCTGCCACACTGCAGAATTAAAGCAGTTTGACACCACATTAATTGCCTTCACCTAATGCTATGAAATTATGGAATTTGTAGTTTTACAAGGTCTTTAGCCTTCTCTGCCAAAGAGTGCTGGGACCTCACAAAACTACAAATCCCAGGATTCCATAGAATGGAGCCATGTCAGTTAAAACGGTCTCAAAATGCATTAATTCTGTAGTGTGGCAGCAGCCCAAGATTGTTGTGCGGCTCTCAAAATGGCCCTGAACCGGTTGATCCACCTGCAATGGTTCTTCTCAAAACATTTTTGTTTCACCTTCTGTTCTCTGAACCATCAGAGGTAAAAGAACAGTGTAAACACAGCTTGCTTTTTTTAGCCTTTGCATGGGGATTCAACTGGACTAGTATTTCAGGCCACATCTGTAGTAAATGGATTGTGGACTCCAGCCATTGTTTTTATTGCAAGGGCACCAGTATCAAGAGAGTAAGAATTTGCTTGACCAAAGGTGTGATGTGTCTTATACATGTCCTGAAGAACAACTTATCCTTCTGCTGAGCAGCCCCTAGGAAACAGGAAAATAACTCCCTAGCAGTTTAGTTCCAAGTAAATGTACCTGAAAACTGAGAGCAGGATATGCATGTGTTTGTATCTGGATTCTGGCAGGGCCAGGGAGCTGACACAGAGCTGTGGAAAAAGAAATACAAACCCAGCCCAACATAGATTGAAATCTTACACCTATTTGCATTGCCAAACCAAAGCAGTCCCAAAGCATTCGTACAGTTTCCTGAGCAGTCTAATAGCATTTGCTTCACTTTGACAAAAACAGTCCATTCTGCTTTGGAAAAACCTGCACCAGAGTTATGAAGACATGTGGAAGATTCAGGCATGTTACCCAAACGCTGGAGACCAGAGTTCAATTCCCAGATCAGCCATGAGACCCACTGGTGACCTTGGGCAAGTCACACACTCTCAGCCTCATGAGAAGGCAATAGCAAACCTCCTCTGAACAGATCTCGCCAAGATAACCCCATGATGGGTTCACCTTAGGATCACCGTAAGTCATAAACGACTTGAAGGCACACAACACACACACACAGATTGATATAGTGAACTGTTATCTTTGATGTGCTTCAGTTGTCTCAGCTGAATATGGCTGATGTTTGTTTTAATGTTGCTACTAGATTTTGCCACTAGGAATTAGATTTTTTCTCTCTCTCAAAGAACAAACTATCTCCATGGGCAACCACAAGATTTTTTTTTCTGCAGGAGGGCAAACAATACAGTTGTGTATGAAAATAATTTGTAATAACATAAATAACACAGGCTGCTCACAACCTATCTATGCATTTTCCTTATTTGCATGTGTCTGTACTCTTTGATCCTCAAGGAAACTACAAAGACTTGCAGACTGTGAGAGGACACTCCTCAGAACTTAGAATTTGACAGCATTCATGCAGAACCCAAGAAACATCAAGAATTGCAAAGGTCTATATGCAGTGAGAAACATTTTTTAAAAAAAACATTTAAAAGAAGAAGGAGATGCAAGCAAACATTATTAATAAAGTATTTTGGCACCATCACCATTGTTATAACATTGAGAACTTCTTAAGACTTGTCAGGAAAAAAAGTCCCATGATCTAGAATGATTTCTTCATCTTGGAAACATTAGTGAGCCCTCCATAGTGACAAGCACTGAGATGTGTAGGGATTATATTTGGTTGTGGGAGAAGGACAGGTTGCTTACCTGTAACAGTATTTCTTCGAGTGGTCATCTGCGAATACATACAAATGGGTTTCACTGCGCCTGCGCAGTGCTGCTCGGAACCTACTGGAATCACTGGGCAGAGTTAACTCTGCAACATATTGAAACTTTTTGGCGGTAACTCCACCCACCCGTTATAAGGCCCCTGCCTTCCCGCTCTTTCCCCAGTTCCGCAATTTTTCCGCCAAGCCGGCGATTAAAAGAGCCAATGTGAGCAGGACACTGAGGGGACGGACGGGTGGGATTTGTATGTATTCGCAGATGACCACTCGAAGAAATACTGTTACAGGTAAGCAACCTGTCCTTCTTCTTCGTGGTCTCTGCGAATCATACAAATGGGTTTAGACTGACAAGCTAAGGTATGCGGCGGAGGGAGTGTCCTGAAACCATAGCTATGGTGAACCAAAGGTATATTTATTACAATAAAACACCTTGAACCATAAAAAAGTCAGTCTTTTTGTTATGCACAGATCAACATAGCAATAATGTTGCTAAACCTGAGGAGGGAACAGAGGTCATGCAAGACCGATCCCATAGAACTTGTGCAAACCAACATTGAACAAATGGAAAACAGTGTCACTGTACAAGTGTAGCAAATACAAAAACATCAGTAGTGGCATTAATGCAACCCTGAAACCAACACAGCCCTCCCGAAAGCTGCGTCTCGAATGGCCCTGGTGTCCAACCTATAGTGCTTAATAAAAGTCAGAGGTTGGGACCAGACAGCAGCCTTGCAGACATCCTCCAAGGGGATCCCCGACAGGAATGCAGAGGATGCTGCCATTGACCTTGTGGAATGGGACCGAACCCTGCCAGGGAGAGGTTTGCCTAACAGTTCGTAGCAGAGGTGGATGGTACCAGCCACCCATTTGGAAAACCTCTGCGCAGACACAGGCAACCCTTTCTTCGGTTCCGAGTAGCATTGGAAAAGTCTCTCGGACCGACTGGAGGCAGCAGTTCTGTCCAGGTAAAATGCCAGTGCTCTCCTGACATCAAGAGAGTGAAGGCGTCGCTCCTCATCCGACGTCGGGTTGGATGCGAGAGTGGGCAACACAATGTCCTGGCACATGTGGAAAGCGGACACAACCTTCGGCAAGAAGGTGATGTCCGTACGGAGGACCACCTTGTCCTTGTGGAACCTCAGGAAGGGTTGGTCCCTCCGTAAAGCACAGAGTTCGCCCGCATGGCGGGCAGAGGTGATGGCCACAAGAAAGGCGGTTTTCCAAGTCAATAGTCTCAAGTCCGCTGTGGCCATCGGTTCAAAGGGCTTGGATTGGAGAGCGGACAGTACCGACTCCAAGCTCCAAGCCAGTGTTGGTACCGACACAGGAGGATAAAGGTTGGCACAACCCTTCAGGAACCCCTTCACCAAGGGGTCTTTGAAGAAAGAAACCCTCCCCCCGAACTGGTATTTGGCACAAATGGCAGACAAGTAGCATTTGATGGATGTGAGGGACAGCCCTCCATCCAAAAGTGCCATCAAAAACTCCAGCACCACTGGAGTGGACACCTGTGCAGGAGACAAGACCTTTTGGTCAAGGAAGAGGCAAAATCTCCTCCATTGGCAGTGGGACCAGAGGAGAGGTGGAGGGACTCCAGGAAATAAAAAGAAAACGCAGTGGCTTTCTGACAAGATTTAGCCAATTTCAAAGTGCAGAAATTACTGAAGGATGTCTAATTTTTTTTAAAAAAAAAAATTGAAATAAAGCTTGCCAGACTCATGAAAGCGGTATTTGGATCCCAGTGAAAGAAGTACAAGGAAATGGATGTTTAATGCAGTCATCGTCTTTGCAGAAAAAATGTTTTCCTCCCCGCTACACAACTCCAAACCCCCACCTTCCTCAGGGTCTAATATAAATTGCTTAAACAGTAAGAAACAGAAGCCCAGTATTTGCTGCTGGAAGGCAGGAGCAACAGTTACCAGGCCGTATGCTGTTGCTATTCCACATATCTGTGTTTTGGAAGCTTGTGGTGTTTGGGTTAGCTTCTCATCCTAGTGCTTGGATTCACAACAAACAGAAGCATGGCTAGAAAAGAGTCTTTGGTGTCAGGCCCAAAGCCCCAACAGTCTGTGCACTTTGTATCTTCCAGGTTACCAGGGCAGGGGGTGGTGGTGGAGAGAATGAAACTGCTGGCTAGAGCATCTTTGGCTTTATTTACCAAAGGGAACCGGCTGGACAGTGCATTAAGTTTAACACCAGCAAGAGCTGTTTTATCTAGGTAATATATTGGTTGCTAGGAACCCTAAGGACAACTAGTATATAACCCCCCCCCCCAACTGTCCTGATTTTACAGGGACAGTCCTATTTAGTCCTCTGTTGTGCTACTGTTACAGCTGCTTTTAAAATGTCCCTCTTTCCCCCTTTGTCCTCAGCTTATTTTGGTTGTCACAAACGTGAATTCAAAGTGAAAAAACAGTTTGTACTGGATTAACTCAGCAGCAGGGAGAGGACAGAAGGGGGAAGAATCTTGCCCTTTCCTGTAGACCCAGGCAAAAGCAAATGGCTGTAGCCTCTTCTAGCCTGTCTGTTCTTTTCTCATTAATAATTTTGCCATCTTGGCCACACTGTTCCTTGAATAGATTTTCATCCGTGAAATAGTAAAGGGTATGTTAGTATATAGCACATATGGCATCTGTAACTAAATGTTGCTGCATGGCATGCTCCTTTTCAGCATGTCTGAAAAGTCTGTGGCTTCTTCTGGAATACTCAATTTCATTTTTTCTCCTACCAACATTTTCTCTGCAGCAAATAGCCACTGTTTTATGGCCAGTGAGCATGCATCATTTGCAATATGATCCCTAGTGCCTCTTACTTTCCTAAATCCAGCCTGGACATCTGTCAGTTGTCACTATATACATGGTGAAAATCTTTTTGTTCTTTGAGGACTTTTTTAATGCTTATCCTTGCCCTTATGCTTGCCGCAACTGGACAGACAAGGACTGGAAGTGCTCTCCTCGGTCAGAGCTGAAGCAGGCCTCAAAGTTTGTTGGTACAGGGAGGCCTTAAGCCTTAAATCCTGATTTTTACGGTCCTGCGGAGTCATGGACTTACAATGGGCACAGGATTGAACACTGTGTCCCTTGCTCAAACAAACAACGCAAGAAGTATGTGGATCCTGTCCAGGAATCTTTCCTCCACATTTATCACACCGCTTGAAGAAAGCCGAGTGCATAGCCATTCTAACCGGATGAGGGTAGCCAGAACGGAAGACAAAATCGAAGTCAGAGACGGTCCTTGGTCAGTCGATTTGCAAATAGAGTCCAGTTCATAAGCCAATAGAGTAGTCTTAAACAATCTGTAGTCAAATTTCTCTTAAATAATGAGCAATATCAAGAGCGAATTTCCCTCTATGTTGCTAATGCGGCGGACAAAAGGAACTAGGGAAAGGCTATATAAGGATGGGCAGAGCTACCACCAAAAAGTTGCAAACGGAGTTTTGCCTAGTGATTCTAGAAGTTTTTGAGCTTTGCTGTGCAGGCGCAAAATAACCCATTTGTGTGATTTGCAGAGACCACGAAGAAGAAACATCAAAACATTTAAATAGCGTCCTTCCTTTTCTTTTCAAATCTTCTAATATTTATACATTCTATCATTATTCCAGAAAAATAACTAAAAAATTGTTTATCCACGTAATTCATACGTTAGTAAGGCTTATTCTAGTATTTATTCCACTTTCTATTTATTTTTCTTTTAAAGTTATTTCATTCCAAACCTAAAACAATGTTAGCTCCCCATGCGTAACAGATCAAGTCTCTCTTTAAAATTTCTAAAGATCTTTCAAAAAGTAAATGTGTTAATCTATCTGTTTTTATAAAATCATATAGTTTTGTTAACCAATCATTTGTATTTGGTAATGATTTTTCTTTCCATTTAAATGTGCATAGAAGTCTGGCAGCTGTTGTCATATAAAATATTAATTTACCATATTTTTGTTCTAACTTTTCATCTGAGATCATACTTAATAAATACATTTTGGGTCCATATCCACATTAATATTTAAAATATTTCTCATTATTTTGTTCCAGTATGTTTTGTGAGCCCTGGTGGGCAGTGGTTAAATGCCTGTACTGCAGCCATTCACTCGAAACCACAAGGTTGCGATCAAGACCAGCAGGGCCCAAGCTCGACTCAGGCTTGCATCCTTCCGAGGTCGCTAAAATGAGTACCCAGACTGTTGGGGGCAAATGCTTACTTGCTAATTGCTTACTTGCTGTTCACCGCTATGATCTTTGGAAAGTGGTATATAAATAAAACATATTATTATTATTATTATTATTATTATTATTATTATTATTATTATATCTCCACCACGTATGATAAAAGGTGCCCACTTCTTTTTTTACATTTCACACATACACTTCTCATATTTTTATTCATCTTAGCCAATTCGTATGGAGTAAGATACCATCAGAACGTCATTGTGTAAAAGTTTTCTTTCAAATTGTAATTTAGAGTATATTTTAGTCTCTGACCATGTCTTTTCCTTGTTCTCATTTTATACATTGTCCAATATCATGGGCCCATTTTATCATATGTGATTTTATTAATTCATCTTCCATATCTAATTTCAACAACATTTTGTAAAATTTACTAATCTGATAGTTATTTTCTGATTTTATTATTTTTTCTAATTCTGGGTCTGCTTCACCAATCTTATTTAATTAAACATCCAAGATTCTGAGTGCAGCTTCCGTTCCACTTCACTTTCTAAAATTGTAGGTTCGTCTTCAAATGGTTCTTACTTGAATGAAGCTATCATCTTTTCATCTCTTTTACATAGTTCTTCAGTGTATTGTTTCCATCATCTCGTTATTTCTACTTGGTCCTGTAACATGTTCCCCTGTTGACTGTATAGCATCCTCATTCTTGATGTAAATTTCCCTGACTTCTCAGGTTGTGTGTTTTTCTTTTTCTTGCCATCTTCTATTTTTCTGCATTGATTATTATAGTAGTTCTCTTCGCTCCTGTGCACAACTAATTGAACAGTTTCATTCAGGGTTCAGTCACTTTTTCCTTTTGCTTCTCATCTGTCCTGACAGTTTCATCTGTCATCCATTGAGGCTTCTCTTTCTTCTTCGACGCAGACAGTGTCTTTTTGCATTCCTCCCGGAGAATGTCACTTCAGTCCAACATACTCCTGGCTCCCGGTCAATTAGGCTTAATAATGCAAATCTATTTTTTACATTATTTTTAAATTCTACAGGGAAGTTCTTCAGTGGTTGGTTTAGTGTTCTTCTTTAGCTTTACTCTAATTTTTTATATTAGCAGTTTATGATCCATGCCACAATCTGCTTTTGGTCTTGTTTTTGCAGAGAGAATGATGCTTCTCCAAAGTCTGCTTTGAATGATGTAGTTTATTGCCTTCTAAACTGGACATCAGGTGTCTATGTATAGAATCACACCTTTGGTTGCTTGATGAACAAAGTGGGCCTTGCATTATATCCTTTTACTGCTCTCCTCATGATTAATACTACCACATTTCTTCTTAGATTTTAATTAGCTGAGTGACACACTATGTAATTATCTGACTCCAATTGTCTCATTCCTGTACACTTTAGCTTATTCACCCCAAGTATTGCAATATTTCTATGTACCATTTCTTATTTTACTATGTCTAGCTTCCCCTGATTCATGCTGTTCCCATAATGTGTTGTGGAGCTCCAGGCTTTCATTTCATATCTGAACACATACATCAACAGCTGAATGCCCTTTCAGCTTGAGCCCAGCTACATAGTGAGCCTCAGCACTACTCGTAGTTGCCCTTTGTTGTACCCCAGTAGCTTGCTGAGTACCTTCCAACCGGAAGTCTCATTTCTGGTGCTATCTCATTTTATTTTGCATTGTCTCATCATGGAGTTTTCATGGTAATAAACATTCAAAAGGGTTTTATTGTGCCTCCTTTTTCACAATAATAACAAGCATTAGCTATGTTACCATTACCATTGTCTCTGAGAGATCCTCCACCAGTATCACCCCCACTACTACTGCTGCCCAGTAGTTGTTTGGCACATTTAGTCTGGCTCCTCGACAAAAGCTTGTCTGACATAGGAGATTCAGCTTAGCCTTTTGCCTCATAGGAGCTTACAATCCCATCACCAGGGGGAAATAGTGCCATGTTGAGGGGGCTGCTTGTACCCAGTAGCCTTCTGTGGTGACAGTGATGCACATTAGCCTATTATAAGGAACATTAATTGAAATGTGGTTTCTCCTTCTACACATGCGTCATTTAATGTATGATTTTTGCAGTACATAAGCCGTTATTTCTAACTGGGGCCATTACATGAGTTAGACAGTGGAGGGCACTAGAACTTTACTAGAAAGAGTAAAGCAGACACAGTAGGGCTTTTGCAGCAGAAGCAGACAGCTTGTGGGATATACTTTATTTTTCACTGGAACCCTATCGTCAAATTGGGGTCAGCTGCAAAACAGCAGCTCAGGAAGGCTGACATAGAAACATAGAAGAAGGTGTGGATGAGTGGATGCTCATGTTAAGAAGGTGTTTGTAGCACAAAACTGGAATTTGTACACAAGTACTTTCATTTGCAAATCAGCTCTATTTTTCTCCAACTTTTCTTGATTTCAGAAAACTAATTTAGGCAGAATAAAGTCTTGTTTGTTTCTTTGTTTTGCTGCTGTTAAGACACAGGGAGCTGGAAGCCTTTGCTGATCCACTGCAAATCACCCAATGTATCTACCAGTAAATTCCACTCTATTTTCTGTCCAACTCTGATTTACAGGAACCTGCTTCAAGATACAGGTTTCAAAGTAAAACATTACTGTTTTAAAAATGAAACAAACAAATGAACACCAATACAATTAATTAAAACAAACACAAAACATTTTAAATAGCTACTTTTGTCATTCTAATATAAAGAGTTATCACTGCTACATGTTTCACTGTTGTCTGTTATATGGGATTGCAGTTGGTTTTTATTAGACTTTGAGCCTGGAATATTGTCAATCAACTCTACAGACCATTGGTGTTTTGTACATGACCTGGAATAGTATGCCACCTAGTGTCTCAGGTTTTCCAAATGACTTCATTTCTCTAGGTCAAGATGGTGAGATAATCCCACATTTGTATGATTCCCACTCCCTCACTTTTCGGTAGAATGCTAGCACTTTTCTTTTCATCATAAGACTGTTATTGGCTTAAGAAAAAAATGTATCTCCGAAAAAAGAATCTGGGCTGTAAGTAGATTAAAGTTTCCAATCAATTTTTCTTTAAGGAGACGCGGTGCCAAAAAAAATAAAGGGAAGCATAATAGATACAAAGGCAATGCTTATGCCTTTGCATCTATTATGCAGAGACCTAGAGACCTATCAGAGGGAGCCATCATCGGCCTCAGAGGGAGCCATCAGGCAGACCCAGCAACATCGAGGACTGCCTGAGAGCTGGTGGAGGACTACTTCTGCCGCTGCCCCCCCATGTCACCTGGGAAGAAGCTCCCCAGAACTGCGGAGGACTGTCTTGCCGCTGTGGTGGCTTTTTACCAGGGGGGAGGGGTTAGTGAGATATTTGCTGTGAACCGCCCTTATCTATGGAAGGGCGGTATAAAAATAATAAATTTATTATTATTATTATTATTATTATTAGTTCTAAATAGAATCCATTTGTGACTCTGTGGCAACAATCACAGTATTCCAAAGAATAAATCAGTTTCTTTGGTAACTCAGATTATGAGAGGAGGAGATTTTGCTGTTAGTAGCATGTTGATAGCAAGCTTTGCTAAGACACTTTAGCTGTCATGGCCATGTCAAAATCCTGGGATTTCTAGACTGATGTACTTAAAGTTCTCTAGCTGAGAAATCTAAATAACTGGTCAAACTACAAATCCCGAGATTTCATAGGAAGGAGCCATGGTGGTTAAAGCAGTATCAAAGTGCTATAATTGTGCAGTGAAAAATGGATGTAAATTTCCTTTCAGCCTGTCAACATTCTAGATGAAATGAAGTGTCACAGGCAGCTGACTATCCTTCCTTCTCCAGAGTTTGGGAAAGGGATTTTTTGAACTACAACTCCCAGAACCCTGCTAGACTAAAACTCCTGTGCTAGGGAATCTTGGGAACTGTAGTTTATTTTAGCACCAGACAGACAGAGAAGGCTAAATATCTCACAAAACTACAATTCCCAGAATTCCATAGTACTGAGCCAGGGCAGTTAAAGCGATCTCAAACTGGATTATTTCTGCAGTGTGTTTTGGACCAGAGTCAAACTGTATACAGTAAAATCAATTTAAGATAGTAACAATAAGTTAAATGGCTAAAAATATATTAAAGCATTTATAACTTAAAACCAAACAATTTAAAAACCAGTTGAAAAAAGGATTAGAAAAAGGAATCCAGGGCCAAGCCCTTCTCCTCTTACAGTTCCTAACTCTTGTTTTTGGTTCCATTCAAAAGGAGCACCAAAGCTTTCCTGCTAGTTTCTCAGTTTTGTGGGCCAGCTGAGATATCAAAAATAAGCCAGACGTTGCTGCCAAAAGAGAGAGAAAGTGGTGGTGATTCCAAGAGGTCTGGTGAATGTCCAGGGCATCTGGACAGAGTCGGAGGCAACCATCAGTATTTGGCTCATGGTTTACAGACCATATGTCCAGAGCTTAGGAAGATGCATCTGGTCATCCTGAGCTATTGTGGCAGCAGCCACCTTGGCCTTTATATAGGCATGCCTCAGTTAATGAAGTCTGTGACAGTTAAAGGCTTCTGGACACACATGGCCATTGACCAACAGAAGACTTAACTCTTTAGACTGCTTACAAAAGATTTACTGAAAGCAAAACACATAGTGGATAAACTCATCTAATGGAGAGAGAGCTAGGGACAGAGGGAGACTAGAAGTGGATGCAGGGAATTCCCAACCCCTCTCCCAACTTGGTAGGATATAGGTTAATCCTTAGCGTTGAGGATTTCAGGGTCTCAGCCCCACTCATTCAACAGAACATCAGTCCTCATTTCGACTCCTACAGCATGATGCCTAGAGTTGCCAGTTTGAAAACTGGAGGCTGCTCCTGTTTTTTTCATTATTGTGTAGAACAGGTAATTTGAGCAACACCAGCTGAAATTCCCTCTTCTGCACAACCTTTGAAGAAACAGGAGCCATTTTACAGGGTTTTTTTTTAGGGGTAGGAACCTATCCCTATCTTTCCATGTTATTTCTACTTCTAGGACCACATTTTATGTGAAACAAGGAATGCCATGGAATAAATCTGCTTTGTTAACTGAAGTACAGTTCGCCCTCCATATCACAGGTTTATTTTTTATCCATGGATTCAAGCATCCAGTTTGAAAATATTACACAAATATAAATTCCAAAAAGCAATCCTTCATTTTGCCATTTTATATCATGGGACTTGAGCATCCACAGATTTTGGTATCCACGGTGGGGTCCTGGAACCAAACCCCAGTGGATATCAAGGGCCCACTGTACACTGGTATAAGTGGCAGTAACCTTTAGCTCTTTTTCTTTCCATCTAGATTCTAACACAGTGATCTTCAGAGTGGAATAGTGCCATTTTACCATTTGGTAACCAAACAGTGCAGTACCACATTTTCTGGTGGTAGAAAGAGACCTACAGCTGAGGTCTCTTCCATCAGTCCTCATTACCAACTGGTAATTATGCCTTTGTGTTCCCAGGCCCAGAGAAGGACTGCTGCACCCAGCCCTGCCGTTTGGAAACCGAGAGTGACAGAAGCTTGAAAAGGCTCCTGAAAGCTGCCATGAGTGATCAACAAAGTTCCCATCACCGCTCAGAATTAATGTTCATGGCATGTGGCTGCTTCATTCCTGGGCATTTGGCTAATGCTTCAATGAAAAGCTAAAGCCAGAGTGTCCAGAATGCCATGGAAAATAAACTGTCTGAAATTAATGACAAGAAAAAATAGAACATTGAAGCAGCCCTGGAAATATGTTGTTGATGATGTGTGCCTCCAAGTCATTTTTTGACTTAAGGTGACCCTTAGGTAAACCTATCATAAGGGTGTCTTGGCAAGTTTCTTCAGAGCGGGGTTGCTATTGCATATGTTGATGCCACCCAACTTTCAAAGAGAATAAGAGAGTGTGGGAGAGAAGGAAGTGGTGGTGAAATATGGCAGAAGTACCCACTGACTCCAACAATTTCGCCAGGTGAGGAAAATTTTTTCCAAGGAAGGGCAGCTGTGATTTGCTGCCTCCTCTCCATTTTCTGTGCACCTACTCCCAAATCTACCAGCAATGACATCCTTCACTATTTGATTAGAAATAAACCAGCAATACTTTTCTAAGATCCCAGCTAGCCAGACAGCCCATCCTCATCTCTTCCCCCAGTTGAAAAATGAAACATTTATAGGAAAATAAGCTGCGGCATGGGATTTTGCCCCTGTCTTATCATCTGTTTATTAGTCTGTGCCTGAAGGCAAAACTCCTTCATAACACAGTGTGAGAAACCAATACTTGCATGATTCTTCAGAACATTCTGCTTGGATGTTTTTTTTAAAGTGGCAAATAAGAAGGGGAAAATGAGGTGGTTTTTTCTGGTGCTTTGGGAATGGCAGACTGTTTTGCTTCGATGATTTCCTGTCTTGACACACTCCAAGTGACAATTTGGAAAGTTGCTGGGATATGAAAGGTATGGCTTTTTAATCTGAATTATTGACCTAATTGTTCCTTTCTTTGTAATGGCTTTTGAATCTTGGAGACTATGACTGCTTCCAGAGAACAAGGCAACAATGGTTTCAGATATGTGGATATGTGTATTAATATTCTAGATGATCAACTCATATCCTACGAGCTGTTGGTGGACTGCAGGCCCCATCAACTCTACTCAATATAGTTTATTGCTTGTCCTGCCTCAGTGGTAACTGAAATGTGAGGCAGTCATTGTGACAGTAGAATTCACAACAATTACAATATTTCAGTAAGAGAGCTGGGTTGAGGAAGGAGCAGTGTAAGCAGGAACCAGAACACACTGTGTTGTGTGTTTGTCTAGGAGGAAGTGGGTTTGTGGATACAAGCAAATGAAGCATGGGGACACATGTAGGCAAGGAACTGGGGCAAGCTTGGGTACATTTCTATGTAATTCACTTTCTTCCTTCTCATCTCTCTCTGCTGCTGGACTGTTGTGGACAGAATGGTCCACCCTACTGAAAAAGATGGACAAACTTTCTCCATAATAGCCAAACACAACAGAATGAGACTGAGATTCCTCATAGGTCATAGGGTGACTGCTTGCCATATATGTGGCAAAGAATACCAGATGTACTTAGACCTTGCATGAGAAGATATTGGATAGCAACAGAGGGATTTGCCTTCTGCCCACCGACCCATTTAGAGCAAGAGAAGAAAGAGCTAGGATACGATTCTACAACATTCTTCTTCTTCCCCCTATTCTGTCTACATGAATTTTTTGGACTGTTGGTCCACACTCTTTCAAAGGCTGGGGAAATGTGACAAACTTTCTACATATAATCAAACATAATATTTAGATTTCTAACAGGAACCATCCTCTGCCTTCCTGGGACTTCACCTTACCCCTTAAGAACATCCTGTCTCAATTCCAAGCCTCCTTGTCTAGTCCTGGTTGCCTCCCTCTCTGTTGCTGCCCATTTGCCTCCCTCCCAGGAGGTGGGATGTCCCCCTCAGTCCTGTAAAACAAGCTTCCTCTCAGCTCATGCTCTACTTCAACTGGGTTGAGGAGACTAGAGTGAAAGCCCTGGCCTTGTCTTTGAAATCCCAGCCATTTGCCACAGGAAAAAAACTACTAAAAAGCATCAAACTTCCTTTCCACTTAGGAGCCAGTGCAGTATAGTGATCTGAATGCTGGAGCAGGAATCTGGGTGGCCAGAATTTGAATCCCTGCTCAGTAATGGAACCTCCCAACTAACCTTGAGCAGGCCACACTCCTTTAGCCTTAGAGGGTGGCAATGGTAAGCCAGCTCTGAATAAATGTGGCCAAAAAACTCTAAGTTACTATAAGTCCACTTGAAGGCACACAACAACTTCCTCACCACTTTCTTTCTGTCCCCCCTCCCCCCCCCCAAGAATCCCCACGCCAGATATTTTGTTAACTGCCTTCGGGTCATTCTTGAATCATGGCGACCCTCTGGATGAGACATCTCCAAAACCCTCTGTCCTCCACTGTTGCTTAATTCCTGCAACCCCATAAAACCTGTGACCTCCTTCATAGAGTCCATCCATCTGCCATGTGGCCTTCCTCTCTTCTTACTTCCCTCCACCTTTCCCAGCATTATTGTCTTTTCCAATGAGTCCTTCCTTCTTATGATGTGTCCGTAGTAGGATAGCCTCAGTTTGGCATCTTGGCTTCCAGGGAGGTTTCTGGCTTGATCTGCTTTAGGACCCATTTGTTTGTCCTTTTGGCTATCCATGGGATCCTCAGCACTCTTCTCCAGCAGCACATCTCAAATGAATGGATTTTCTTCCTATCTTCTTTCTTAACTGTCCAGCTCTCACAACCATACATGGTAATAGGAAATACAGTGGCTTGTATGATTCTAACTTTTGTGCTAAGTTGTCTATCTTTGCATTTTTAGAATCTTTTCTAGTTCTTTCATAGCCACCCTCCCCATTCTTAATCTTCTTCTGATTTCCTGACAGCAGTCCCCATTTCTATCAATGTTTGATCTCAGGGATAGGAATTCCTTTACTATTTCTATTTCTTCACTGTCTAGGTTGAACTTGTGAAGGTCCTCAGTAGTCATTATTTTGGTTTTCTTTATGTTCAACATTACGCATGCCTTTGCACTTTCCTCTTTGATCTTCCTTAGTAGGTATTCCAGGTTTGGGACGTTTTCTGCTAGTACTATGGTGTCATATAGATATCTTAGATTGTTGGTATTTCTTCCTCCTATTTTCACTCTAGGTATGCTCCAGAACTTTTCAGAAGGGAAGGGGGCAAGGCAAATTAGACCCAGTGCTAGCGGTTAGTATGGCATACTGTGGTTAGTATGCAGGGATTGATGGACAAGCAAGCCGCCTGCTGCCAAACACCGGGAAATTTGTTGACTGATGTTATCTTGTATGCATACACAAACAATTGGGTAATGCAGCTAAAAGAGATAGAGGAAAACAACACATGTGAATCTATGAAGTGAATGTGAACTGGTCCATACCATAATAAATGAAATATAGATGGGATATTTTCAAAATTGGGGTATGGGGATGATAGGAAAAACAAAGATATGAAAATTAGTCCAGGTGGATTAATCATGAGTCTCCAGTCAGACCCACAGTCAAGATTGTTACAAATAACTAAATTACTGCCATCTGCTCTCTTATGAGCTGTTACTACTAGTGGTTACTACAAGTGTAATACCTGGGATCCTGGGATAGAGAAAAAAATGTTGAACATCTTTTTTTTTTTTTAAAAGCATCCTAAAATTTGACTAAACTTAACCCAAACACACGTGCTCCTTTTTTGGACAGGAGCAGAAACAAAGAGAACTATCACTCCCTTTTTATTAGCAATGCCACAGACTTATTTTGCGTGGTATACAAGGTTGTAAAGAGGGAAGCCAACTAAATTGCTTCAAAATTTGACACAATGCAAACTAGCATTATATAAGATCCTTAGCTGAAATGATAAACTGGAGCAACACTGGGATATGTTCTGCTATGTGATGATGTTGCACAATGCATTCTCAAAATCGCAAAAATTCAGCCTATATACGCCAAAGAACTACTGTAAACTTTGGCACTAGCCCTCATTCATGTGTGGCAATGCTGCCCTCTAGTGTAAGGATAAGGCATTAATGGGAAATCTGTTGATTTCAGTAGAGATTAATTTGCCACCACACCTGTATATATAGCAACAGACCAAGGCTGCAGATACAGCATGTAAGAAGTGCACCAACAGGTCACTAGCACAGTTATAGGAATCACATGGCCCTCCAGATGGTGGACTGAAGTTCCCAGCAACATTAACCAGCATAGCCAGTGATGAATGGTGGGAGTTGTAGTCCAACATCCATGATCAGGTTGTTGCCAATTGATCTCAACTCATGGTAACCCTGTGAATGAGACATCTCCAAGACTCCCTGTCCTCAGCCTCTCTGCTCAGGCCTGGCAGGCTCAGGCCTGTGGTCTCCCTGACTGAGTCTAGTCATCTGGCACATGGTCTTCCTCTTTTTCTACTGCCTTTCATCTTTCCTAGCATTATTGTCTTTTCTAGCGATTCATTTTTCCTCATGATGTGGCCAAAGTACAACAGCCTTAGTCATCCTGGCTTCCAGGGAGAGTTCAGGCTTGATCTCTTCAGGAACTCATTTATCTTCTTGGCTGTCCATCTCAAATGAGTTGATTTTCTTTGTATTGGCTTTTTTCACCAACCAGCTCTCACATCCATATAGTGATGAATACAATGGCTCAGACTATCCTTACTTTATTGTTCACAGTTATGTCTTTACACTTTATGATCCTGTCCATTTCTTTCATAGCTACTCTTCCCAGTCCTAGTCTTCTGATTTCTGAATTGTATCCTAGCTCTTTCGTAACTGCAGTCTCTGTTCCAATCAATATTTGAACTATCCCCATATTAACACAGTGCTGATGGGAACACCATTGACAATAGGCAACTGCTTATTACAGAGTGCTATGCTGAACAATTTGTAGGAGCCCTCTGAGTGACAAAGTTCCTCTTCTATCACTTCTAACAGCCGTAATAATTGAACATACTCACAAGATTCTCACACAATTTTTTAAATATAGAACACACATGTCTTCCCTGTTTACATCTGCCTACCTGTACAATTTTCTTTAAGGTTACACTTCATGCATTATATTTTGAAGATAACAAAAATATTTTAGCACTGGAAAGTGGTTACATTTCCCAGTCCTTCCTGCATGTATTCACTAAATAAAATGTAGTTGCAGCATTGTGATCTATTGGATGTAGTCTGAGCTGAAGGTGTTCAGAAGCATAACTATCCCCCAACCAAAACCTCAATCACATCAGTTCCGGTACTTAGAATAATTTTTCTTGGCAATGCAATAGAATCAACTACAGGGAAACCCAGGAATAACACATTGATTGAAGAACAGCATGACTTCCATTGCAAGAATACACAACTGAAAAGCTGAAATGCATACTGAATTCACAACTTCTCCTCCACCCCAAGATTTGAACAGCAATCCAATTAGTACAGTACTGTAATATATGTACAGTGGGCCCTTGGTATCCACTGTGCTTGGATACCAAAATTCGTGGATGCTCAAGCCCCATTATATACAATGGTGCAGTAAACTGGTGTGTTTTATATAAAGTAGCAAAATCATGGTTTGCTTTTTGGAATTTATAACTCTTCTGGAATCTCTTCAGGCCATGGATGGTTGAATCTGTGAATCCCAAATGTACAGTATTTACGTATGTGGATACATTTTTACTGTATGAAAAACATTATAAGATTGGTACTCAAATTTGTGCTATACACAGAAAGCCAACTGAATCATGGGAATGTCAAATATGCATTAAAATACACTCCATGCACTTAATGCAGTTATTCTTTGACGATGTCCTTTCCAAGTACTTACCAGGCCTGACCCTGCTTAGCTTGGACCACAAGTTTCCAGATCTGCCAAACTGTTGGAACAATGTTCCTTTAGACTGTTTGTAAAATATTTTGAGTGGCTTGAATTGCTGAGTCACAGCACTTGGCAAGATACCAAAGCTTTCTACAGAGATTGCATCATGCTGAGTAGCACCAGGTGATGACTCTTAGCCAACTCGGTATATACCTGTAAATGCATTGAGAGTCAAGGCACCTGCGGATTGTTGTTAGTTGGTTGTAGGTACTGGTTGGTTAGAATTGGTTGCATTGTTTGATAACAGATGGAGTAAGTTGATGGGAGTCTTGAGGAGTGTTTGTACATACTTCAACTACTGATAAAGAACCTTTGAGTACTTGGAAAAATATCAAGTGTCTGTGAGTTTATTCAAGTGGTCAGTGTGTTGCCAATACTTAAACTGGACTGGTGCTTCCTTACTCTGCTACTGTTAGCTACTTCTGAGAGTGTTTATCTCAGACAGTGCTGTAAGTTGGCATCTCTGGTGGGCCAAAGTTTTTGTTTTTGTTACTGCACATCAAGCAGGAGAGAAGAGAGCCAACACAGCCAGTGTTCATAGTGGACACTATCCTGTAGCAGATATACAGTGCCTTTCTCTAGCCATGGTGCTCCCATAACTGCATGAAATGTCTGGGATTCTGTGGCAGTAAGCCATCAGTGCCAAATGACAGGAAGAAGGTTACTGTCAAGAAGAGGTGGCTTGCAGTCCCTCCTTCCTCCAGTGGCTTAGTTCTCAAGCCTCAAAAAGCCAAGCAGAATGAATCATTACCTTGTGACAGCAGCATCCAACATTAAATACAAAAGTGGCAGGCAGGCAGCTCACCTGGCATTCTCTTTAGTCAGGTTTAAAAGGCCGTTTGATGTCTCAAAGTGAGAATTCTTACACACAAGCATCCAACTATGAAATACAAATTCTATAAAATGATAAAAGTCTAGAACTGTTCTTTTCTGGGCCAGTTGTAGCTAGATAAATAAAGTGGATAAGTTAATTTTTATAATGGATAGCTTTGATTTCATTTCATAGTTTTTACCCAAGGTGTAAGATATGTATGGGTCTTTAAAATATTTGGGGCAGGAGTGGAAGATTAGTATGATGTACAGTTATGCCGCAAGTACAGGTGCTTTTCCATTTCTAAGTTTTAAGGTATAGCAGTAATTTTATATCAATTTCATCACACCTTTCAGGTATCAGTAAACATTTTTGACAGACATTTAAAAAATCCCTGAATATTATTTGTAGTAAAAATGTTGTTACAAATTCCATTACTATAGAAATCTATGTTCTGTCTATATAGTAATTCCTATGTGAATGTGTTTTCTAAGATCATTATTTTCACCTATTTTAGGTTTCTCTTAAGAAATACCTACTAGAAAAGCACTGGGAAATGTTGAAACTGGCTTAAGAAACGTGCCTTGCAGCAATTGTTTTTGCCTTTTAAAAAATCTGTTAAATCACAGACATTGCTGTCTCCCATCCTACTGATTTCTGTCAGGTTGCTTGTTCCCAAAAGGCACAAAATTAAGAAAATGTCGAATAACCATTCTCAGGTAAGCTGAATTATTGGTTCTGCTCCCACTTCTTTCCCCGGAAATTACACTTTTCCAGAAACACAGTGCCTGAACTCAGACAGTAAAAACACTCCACAGCAATTGTTCTGTCTGCTGTAGCCTGCAAGGTGGCATAGATTCATCTTCATTAGCCCAGACACTGCCATCACTTTGTCGTCAATAAGCAACCTCAAACTGTATGCATCAGTTTCCTTAACCACTTGCCAATTCCAGGAGTCTCTATGCTGAACTGATTCTACAACACATATAAGGTGTATTGTACATTATGTACATAATACAACCACATAATGTGTGGTGCTTGAAATCACTTGGCATTTTTCAAAGGAGTGTGTTGACTGCTCTGTTTCCTCTCAAAATTACCACTGAACAGCTAGTTCTGTGCAATACAGAAAAGGGTACCTCATCCAGGTATTGTTCCCCATGCAATAGTGTGAAGAGAGGAGGGCTGTCCTTAGGGAGAGAGGTGGCTGGTTCAGGAACATGATTGTGGGAGTCTTGAGATATTAGGACACCCCTGGTGATGTTACTGTGCCACTGAAGCTTGCACCCAGGTGGGGAAAGAAAGAAAAGCAGAGGTGCAAGCTTCCGTGGTGGTGCTGTCAGCTCCAGGTACTCCCTCCATGCCTGTTGGCGGGGGGCACTATTCTTCCAAGTAGGCCAGCTGGAGTGAAGGAATGAGGTGCCAATCCTGTGGGCACTTAATAATAATAATACGTTTTATTTATAGACCGCTATTCCGCAATGATCATAGCGGTGTACAGTAAAAATTGCAATACAATACAATACAAAATACAAGGTGACAGTTAGAGGGAGAAGTCTCGTCCTTCAGGCTGTCCCTGATGGAGCTGGGTCTGCCTGATCGCTCCCTCTCAGGCAAAGACTTCTCCTTGTCCACCCACTTGCATCCCCCAACCCCCCCTCCACTGGCCTGTTGGCCCTCCGCCACATTAGGCTATTCACACCCTGCCTGGAGTCCCACAAGTGGAAGAGAAGGACTGTTTTTCCTGCCTTGTTTTAGCACCCTTTTGAGTTACCGCACTGGGTACGCCAATCATCGGTCAGGAGAATTTTTTTTTAGTCCATTCATTGTATCTACTGCCAAGGTAACCCAGTTGGTTTAATCTGGTACTGTGCAACTTGATCTGGGTGGGGCATCATTTGCTGATCTACTTTAGGCATACAAATAGAAAAAATGAACCCCCGACATATGAAGTTGAGATGGACAGGTTGTTTACCTGTAACGGTATTTCTTCGAGTGGTCATCTGCGAATACATACAAATGGGTTTTACTGCGCCTGCGCAGTGCTGCTCAGAACTTCTAGAATCTCCGGGCAAAGTACACTTTGCAACTTAAAGGCAACTTTTTGGCAGTAACCCCGCCCACCCTTTATAAGGCCCCTGCCTTCCCACTCTTTCTTCAGTTCCTTTTTTCCGCCGCGTCGGTGCTATTGGAACTTCGCTCTCTCTCTCTCTCTCTCTCGTTTTGCATCTCTGGCTTCAATTTGGACTGTTTTTCGACTTTGCTGACCTCCCCTTCGCTTGACTTACGGACTGTTTTTGGACTACGCTTGCTTATCCCTTCGAATTTGTTCACTTCGGTTCCTGATGTCGCCTCCGTTCAAGAAGTGCGACGTTTGCGGGGGCAAGGTCCCAGTACAGGACCTGCACTTGTCCTGCCTGCTTTGCCTTGGAAAGGACCACGACGTGAAGTCATGCCCTCTCTGCCGTTCCATGACTTCACAAGCAAGGAAAAATCGTGAGACCACGAAGAAGAAATAGGTATTTACCCAATAATCACTGAATATAAGATAACAATAGTAACATTCCTTTTTCCTTTCCTTTTTTATTTTTATTTTTTTTATTTTTTTTGTGATCTACTTCAGGCAGCAAAATTAGTTGTTTATCCCTGACATGCACATTCCCATCTCATTTCAGCCCCTGCACCATCAAGGCTTGAAATCAGACAAATGGCAAGAACCTAAGTGCAAATCAACCCCCCCTCCCAAAATTTCCCAGTTTTTGAGAGACTTTGTTAGTGAAGGATGAGATAAATATAGTAGCTTGGGGAAGAGTGGGTTTGCCCTAAAAAGCCACAGCTGTTGCAGCATAACCTGGAAGTGGAATCAAAAAACTCCCGTGTATCCTAAGGGCTGGGACAGCATTAACATGGAAAGCAGGCACATAAGAGAACAGGGGTTCCAAGGCAATTCTGGACTAGTCTTCAGGATGCATAAGAGAGACTTGCTGGGGTCCAGTCACACTATAGCTTTATTAATATTATTACTCCACTTTAACTGCCATAGTTCCATACTGTGGAATCCTGGGGTTTGTAGTTTGGTGAGGCACTGAATTGCTCTGGCTGAGAATTGTAAAGGATCCTCCCTAAGATGCAAATCCCAGGACAAACCCATGGCTATTACAGTGAAATGACAGCACTATAAGTATTGTGATTGTTTAAGATGCAACGTTTCTTTAAAAATACACCCCCTGCCAGTCTTGTCTAAGGACACTTTTGTAAAGTAATCCTCTCCTACAGTTTTTTTTTTTTGGCAGGGGAAAAGCAATGTTAGACACTTGAGGTGTGCTTTCGATGAACTCAATGTTGGAGTACAGCATGCATAAATATCAGTGAGGAGGCCTATTAAATGCAGTATAGGCACACCTCAGTTAACCCCCACCCCCATTCTTGTCTTTGATCTAGCTGGATGTTGTTCTTTTATGTAGCACTGGCATTGGGAGGATAGTGAAGGAGGACTGGAGAAAGACAGACTTTCGGCACTGGGTTGCAGAAGCATGCCTGCAAGAAACAATGCAATAAAGTGACCTGGGAAAGAATGGGATTCCACTCTAGGTCATCCAGCTATAGCTATATGTTCTTACATACAACAGGCAAAGTAAACAGTTGCCTCCAGAGCCCCTTACTGAGCATATGAAAAGACCAAAA
This sequence comes from Sceloporus undulatus, assembly GCF_019175285.1. NCBI lineage: Eukaryota > Metazoa > Chordata > Lepidosauria > Squamata > Phrynosomatidae > Sceloporus > Sceloporus undulatus. The sequence goes on along the minus strand of NC_056525.1, from coordinate 75,631,069 downwards.
CAGAAAGACAAGGGGAAAGTAGATTAGCTTGCCTCACCAGCTACCCTAGCGTGTTGAAAAAGCATAGATCTCTAAGTTTTGCCACCAAAATGGAAATTGTAAGAAAAGTGGAGGCTGCTGAAAGAATAAAGATCATCCCAGGATACATTTTGGAAGAAACTTTCAAATGGTCTCTAGCAGATTCAAAGTGGTTTTGTTTACTTCTGCAAGGCTTACCTGTCCTAATTGTTTCATTTCACATCTGCATATGTTAGTTCTGAATAAAAAGTTTGCTGGAACACATCTGCTTTGTTAAATGGGGTATACTGGTGTGTGTGTGTGTGTGTGTGTGTGTATATATATATATATATATATATCTCACAGACAGTACCCAGTTAAAGGTTAATGGCTAGAGGTGGCTGGAGGAGAAGCCATCTGGCTCCCTGTGGAAAGGAGATGGCTTTTTAACTGTAGGCAGAGGCTGTATGTCTTAGTAGTTTTACATACAAACAGCTGCTTTTCTTCTCTAGCAGTTTAAAAAAAAACCTCTGAAGCTCATTTAAATATTATTTTAGAAAAGTGAATTCCAAGCCATTTGAAAACTGGAATGACAATTCTCATTATACAGTACCTGGAGGTGAGATTTACTGTTCGTGTAGGCTGGGGTCCAGTATCCTGTTACAAGTCTCCAGGCTGTGCTTTATGTGGAAGAATGGCAGCTCTTCTCTCTTCACTCCTTAACAAGCTGCTGCCTCCTCACTTTTCCTGTGTGAAATGCAGGGCTGGAGTCTTCCAAATGGTATCACTGTGGAATAACCTTGGAGGTACATAATGGAGGCTCCCACACTGCCTTGTCTTCAAATTTTTCTATGTCTGCACTTATTTCTTCTGTAGAATACCCTTCCCTTGTCTATGTGTATAATCTGAAGACTGTACACCAGTGGTAAGCATAGGGAGATTGTTAAAATAAAAAGGAATCAATTATACCCATGGGTATCTTCTCAGCTTGGTAGTATGTACAATAAGACACAAAAGCAGTCATATGCTGAACTATAGTTTCCATGGAAGATACAGAATAAATTCTGGTGAGCACTCACCAAGTGTAAAGTTATCAACATAAGGCCTGAACAGACAGGCCAAAATAAAGCTGCTTCAGGGCACTTTGGAGGCATGCTGTTTAAATGACACACACATCTTAAGAGGCCAGAGGCCACGCCAAAGATGCACTCCAGTCCTTAGTGTGGCCTCTGGTGTGGCTTTTGGCCTCTTAGGATACATGCATCCTTTAAACAGCATACCTCCAAAGCCCATAGAGAAAGAGAAAACAGTGCCCAATCCAAGATATCAAAAAGAAATTGGCAGCAGCTGATAAATGGTTATCTATGTGAACCCACAGTGCCAAGGTCCATTAAGCTTGTCACGTGTTTTCATAGGAAAACATCAAAAGAAACAGAATTCAGTCAAGAGCTGGACACAGGTTTATGTAAAAAAAATGAAGTGTATTTCAGAAGAATATTTGAACATCAACATGCAGGTACAACAAGAATAAAAATTATTGCACCTCTCTTACGTGGTAATTGTTCAAGTTTCTAAAAACACTTATATCCCACATCATCATCCGCTAGCCAGGTGCTGAGTGGCACCAGCTTGAAACTGGGACCCAGCGTGAAAGCTGTGCTCGCGGTCTCCAAAATAACAAAAATCAAAACACAATTGTAAACACACACACAGCTGTAAAATCATCTACTGGAAATACGGCACCATTCTTCATGTCCAGTAAAGATAAAACTGGAGAAAGACTTCACCCCTTCCCAAAGGGAAAAAAACAAACAAACTAAAATGTAAAATGTCACACCATAATTCAGTGCTAATGAAGAAAAAAAAATAACCCACAGGTCATTCCCCTTACCCTGGTCAATGATATGTACCCTTTTGTAGCACAATAAAGTTTTGGACATTCTTCCTTAAGGATGGGCTTTTAGCAATGCTAAAATCTAATATTTACACTAAATATCAGTCTGATGGTCTTAGATGCACCATTTAATGGTATAAAATATTGCTGAGGAATGCATCACCTGGATACTTAAAGTTTAAAGGTTCTATGAGGAAAATAAATGAATTCTAGACATACAAACTAAAATATGAGAAACTGAGAAAGCAATATGGTAAGATGGCTACATTTGCATTCTATTGAACCAGAATTTCCATTCATGCAACACAATGGTAATAAAGGGCTGAACTAGCTGTATCACTATGTATGGACTGGGTGCCTTAACTGGAGTATAAACAGTCACACTGTCACCTGTATTCCTCTCAGCATGTTAATAACATGAATTCAAATGGCCCATTACACACCACCTCCTATTAGGCTTAACGGATTTAAGTGCTCTAAACATCTTAAATTTTGCCCTCTGTAACATTATGATTGTCAGAACTTTTGCATTTAAGTGTTTAAATCTGATTTATTAACTTGGGGTTAGAATGGAACTTTCTCTAGCCATGAATTTTACTAAAGGAGGCCCAGATTTAAAGGAATCTACCAAGTAGTGGTGACAAATAAAGGCTCTTGGAGGCTAGAGGCTTCCTATCAGATAAACACACGGCAACATCTATGTAACATATTTATAATACATAAATAAATGAGGTGGCCCAATATGGTTTATTTGGCTAAACTAGAGAAACAAATCCTTTGGGTATCTATGCACATAGGTGCTACAGGGTATATCATACTATTTATCCAAAGCACTCAAATCCATACTGTGTCACAACACGGCATCTAATATTTTTCCATTATCTAAATTGGTAAGAAGTTTGAATGGCTATGCAACCCACCTATGAAAAACAATTCGCTTTTTAAAAATGAGTCTGATGTATTCACATCCCAACTGCCTTTGCTGGGAGTTCAATGCAGCAAAGTGTGAGAAAAGGCAGTTAAGACAGAGGCGTAGATGCCAATACATTAAAGTTCACTCTTCTGTGCTGTTGGCAGGATTAAGGAGGTTTGTGTATTTTGTCTGTGGGAACTTTTACTGTCGAAACTCTGAATACTGAAGTATCAGGACTACTATACAAGAAAATCAGTGGATCTTCTTTTACAGCTTTACAACACACACAGAGAGACAAAATTACACATGCACACGTGTGTACAGTATATATGTATATGTACACACACACACACACACGTAAACACAGTGGTTAATGTAAAAAGAATCCCAAATAAAAAAAAATGTTGGTCCAAAACTGAAACCAAATAATTGAGAATTAGGTATAGAGTAATTTATGGGCCGGGGGGAGGGGGGACTCAGGAAGTTCAAGGAAGAAACAAAAGGTTATTGAAATGTGAGGACAGCAAATTTAAGATCAACTTCCCAATCAAAAAGTACATACAGCCTTTGCAAGGCGAATCGGAGCAGCAGAAGGTTTTATATCAGAAACATGGCAGATTAATGAAGCTACACTGTAATTAACTGTAGCTCTTGCCCTAGGGAGCTATTACAGTTGCCATGTGATCACTTCTTGTCTATATAGAACAGCAGACTATACAAATTATTACATTCTCTGCTCACACACATACAGAGGGCATAGGTTCAATTCACAAGAATTATGGGGTTTGTGTAAGTAGCCACTTTTGCCTATACATTGTAATGAGGTTGAATAAAGAAAAGATATGAAATGCTTCATCTACTGCTTAGCTGTGTATATGTACAGTATACCTATTTGTCTATGTATCAGTGTAGTATTATAGATTGAGGCAGCTTTTTAAAAAAGCACTAATCGATGTTGAGTTTTCCAAAGGTTGCATAGATAACAGCATTTTAGAAACAAAATAGATGAATTAAGCAACAGAGTAACAGAGAGAAATATAAATCACAGCAAATGTATCATTCATTTGTAATTAGGGGCCAGTCAATTGTAAGCTTACAATTGGAAAAGTGACACAGGGGACAAGAGGATTTTTTCTACTCACTTACAGTGGTTTGTCTTAGCCTTTTCCTGACTGATCAGTGAAGATCAGTTTCTACCAATGAAGTCAAATCAGGACTCTTTGTCAACTGTTACTTGCTTCAACCAGTAGCTAGCTATCCTGCACAAGATGGATGTGGATAATCTTAGAGGCTCACTTCCTCCAGTAACTTCTCAGTGAGGCAGTTCAGGATGCTACTTTACTAAGAGCTAACTGTTACCACCTGTACCACTTTAGGTAATTGCCTACTCTGAGCAAAGTAAGGCTGATAAGGCCACAAGCATTAAAAATTCTTTAAAAAAAAGTTTATGATGGAACATCGTGCTTATTTTAAAGCAATTTTTTTTAAAAAATCACATGCAAAATGAAAGTTTGACATTTCACTTAACAGATTTTTTTTAAAGGAATACTGCCTCATTGCACAAATTGATATACAAGGCTCCCTTTGAAGACTACGATATGTATGAAAAAAGGCATGCAATGACAGAAAATATTTCAACGGAGTCTGTCAAAGGCGTTGTTCTAGATCCCTGTCAATGTAAAGAAGTGACCTAAAATTTAAGTCACAATGATTAAAATTTGGAACTCAGGGTGAAAAGATATCCTTCTCAAGTGAGCCTTATTTTCAAAGTGTATGTTCTCAAAAAGCTCAAAGGGAAGACAATGTACAGGAGACTCCAGAATAAGAGCATTTTTTAAAGGGTGAGGGAAGAGAACATTTGCAAACCAGTTTGTAATTTTTCTTTAAAGATACCCTGTTAAGAGGCATCAAATGACAAATGCTGTGTACAAAAATAGAATTGCAAGAATGAAAAAAGGCAAGAGTGTGAAAACACAAACCTACAAAAAATAGATGTACAGGTTTTCTGCTTTATAGTTACGTTCTATTAATGCTGTATTTCTTTCTGAATGCAGAGATGCTATGTTTTCTTTACAACATCTCCTTCTGACGACAGGTCTTTTGTCTGTAAATGACTTCTAGCATCTCTCATTTTTCCTGGCATCGGAGTAATCTCCTTTTTAGAACTCCGACAGCCATCTGGTCCAGAAGAAACCCCCATGCTCAGTTGCACAGTGCCATCTGTCTGATCTTCAGGTGGAAGTATTTGACACTTAGCCTCCAAAATTTCATTAGAACTGCCAGGGTGCGTCCCCTTTTCTGTTCCTAATGGGTAGCCTGATTTCCAGTACATTGTTGTGCCTTCTGACTTGGTGTGTGTACTACATACCTCAATGAGATCACCAATGCTGAATGTTTTGGCTGTTTCTGGATTTGAACTCTCTCTTAGTGTCTCCTCTATTCCTTGCTTGGACACACTCTTTTTCTTACAAAATAGTTTCTCTTGAGGGAATTCCTCTTTTGTTTTTTCCAGTACTCTTGAGCCAGACATGTTGGAGCTTTCTGAGCCCAACAAGTCTTTTGCATTGGTTATTAAATGAGCTGGCCAGGGGGCTTTTCCACTTTCAAATGCGCAGACTGGATCACCTGTAGAACAACTTAAGGTTTTATGATTTGACTGATCTTTTTGTTTTGAAATTGCTACCCTAGGTTTTACTTGCAGTTCTTCAGAATCAGAGGCTCTTTGTGCAGACATTTCACCACTGTTTGCCCAATTCCAAATCCTGGGACTTTCTTGGGTAGATAGGTGTTCCTGTTTCTGAGGTGTATCTTTACAGTCTTTTTGGCTTAGTAGTGGAAGAGAGCTTGTGCTACTTGTGCAAGTAGAAGAAAGTGCTAACAAAGGCATAGATTTGTGAGATAATATGTAAGTGGATTCTTCAGAAGCAGATTTCTTCACTTTATCTTTGTCATGTGCCAACCCTATGCAGTCACCTTGACCAACCTGCACGGAGCTCAGTGGTAGGCACTTCACATGCTCTGGACAATCTATGCTTTCCTGGATAATCACAGGTTTTTTAGGATCTTTAGCATATTCGATATCACTGATTTTATTGCCTTCAATAGATATTGATGTTATTTCAGCTTTTGATACTAACTTAATTGTTTCACAGCCACCAGGTTTTTCTGTGGGTGAAGTCCTCAAAACAATCTCAGACTGTGATGTCTCTACATCCAGTAGTGGTGTCCCTGTAATATCCTTTGGTTGTTGTTGTTTTGTCCTATTCTGCAAATTATTAGCTTTTGGTTCCTCAGGAAGGAAAGTCTCTTCCTCCATACTGTCTTTGCTTTCCAACTTGGAGGAAAGCTTCATATCCTCAGTGAACGAATCAGAAACTTGGTGGTCTCTGCTGAAGGGTGGCCTATCCACTCTTTTCCCATCTTGACTATCTTCTGACCCTTCGTCAGTTTCATCTTCAGAAGAATCCACTTCTGTGATGGCCTCTTGCTTCTGTAGAGACTCTCTTCTCTCCACCCTATCTTGCCGAATGGCCCCTAGTTTTCGGGAAGGTTTTTGGAGCATTCCCTTTTCTGCAAGTCCAACTTTACCTCCAGTTGTTTCATTAATTGATTCTTGCCAACTTTGGAGACCTGGATCTCTCTGGAGCATTTCCTTTTTGAATTCGGAATGGGAAATATCAAGGCTGTGCTTGCGTGAAGAGGCCAGCTTTTTTTCTGATGAGGACAGTGAAGAGGTTAGTTTTTCAGCTGATTGAACTCTCTTCAACAGAGGGGATCTTGGTGGTTCAGCACTCTTGGGCCTTGAAATTTGTCGAACAAGAGGTGGAGAAGAGTGTAATTTTACAGGGAAAGATTGTATGATGCTTGAACTGCCAACTGAATGTCCTGGTAAAGGGGAAGGGGAGCGCTGAGGTGATGTGGACTGTGGTGTTGGTGAAGGAGTATGTGCTAGTGGTGAGAGAGGAATGTTCCCTGCAGATTTACGTCTTGGGGAGCGATACTGCCGTTGAAGCTTTGGTGCTAATCCATGCAAAGAGCTAGGCCGGATATGTCCTGAACTAGCGGGAGAGTTGGGAACACTGGAACTAGGCGAACTGCTTTGAGAGGAGTTTCCACCCACTGTAAATATCAGAAAAAGAGAACATGATACACCAAACATGCCAAGAAATTTGAAAAGCATTAGGAATTGTTATAATATGCATGTTACATGGCAGATTAATGGCCTGTTGAAACCTTGCACTGGCAGGAATCTGGTCAACAGAAAGTTATCAGGTTCCAGTTAATGACAATCTGTCCCACCCAGCAGCACTGCTGTTATAGCATGTTTGCCTGGCACTGTTTTTGTAACTCCAGAATTCAGAGTTGCATCTTGTCAGCTGTGCATACCTTTAGGAGTCCAGGAAAGTTACTTTTAAGAAAAATAGTTACAATGTTCTAGGTTTGGTTTAGGGGCCAATTTGTTTACTCATGCTGAACATGTTATTTCAAGTCTTTCAAAATTATTTTCAGTTGCTTCTCAGGTTTCTGCTTATTAATTAATTAATTCATTTATGTAATTGAGTTATTTCTATTCTAAAACTTACATCCTGCTATTAAGAAAAGCTTTTGCTTAAGATAGTTGTCTTATATATAATTTTATATAATTTCCTTGGTAAGATACCTTGATGCAAAATTAGCCTACATACATATTCCTGCTTGTCAAATTCCATTACATAAAATACTATATAAAAATAAATGTACACCAATCCCCATTTCCCAAACATTATAGAACTGTGCTTCTTTTCAAAAATTATTAAACTATCTCTCTTCCCCTAAATTCACTGTATATGTTTACCTGGTTTCAACAATCTAATTTCCTCCTGATCCCAATACTGTCCAGATACTTCTTGCTTGTTAAGTTTATCTAATTGTTTCTATACCACATATAATTTGTGCTACTTGTGTCCCATACACTGAGGTAAATTGATTTGCATCACTCAAACTCTTTTACATCTTCTAGTGCATTCTTGAGTCACTATAAATATCCTAATAATCTATTACCTATGCCTGCTGTACACCACCATGTCTGAGAAAATACCTCAATACTACCAGATTCTACCTGAATGTGTGGACTCAGGAGTAGAACGGTAGCTCTGGGTTGGTGAACGAGGGGAGAGGTTGTGAGTTGGTGAACCAGGAACACTTTCCCCAGATGATAAAGAACGGTTAAGAGAGGATAAACTTCTACTGGTATGAAGCAGAGATGCCTGCTTAGCGATTTTTCTGAACAGAGAGCTCTTCTTCTTACTGGAAAAGTAGAAAGTGAAAAATGATCATTGGTTAAAAGAAAGGAAGAACCAGATCCAAACTGGAAAGTGTCTTTCTAACTGGAATGAGACCTTGCCATTTATGGATGAGGCAGGGATTCAACAGAAATTTCTGTAAAGGGAAGTGAGGAAGACCAAAGACAATTTCTCTGATACCTCCATGTTGTTTTGAGTAATTCTTAACAACTCCCACCCCAGCAGACTTTAAAGGATGCAAACAGAAGAGAAATCTGAGAAACTCTGTTCTATAATTAATAACATTGCTCACCAAACTATGGATCCAACCCACAGTTCTTAAAATTGTGATTCACTTATTCTTCATAATGTTTGCTTTGTAAAAAAAAAGTATGCTGACAGAAGTTTATTTCCAACTATTATTTTGGTAACTATCATTAAGGGACAATTTAATTTTCCATGGAAAAACATCACTCACCTTTCTTGTCCATCTTTTGTTTTACTCTTTTTGTTCCTTCTTGCCATCTTTGATTTGTGGCTTGCTTTCCGAGCTGGCCCAACTTTGATTGATGTATTCTCAAAAGGTGTAGTAGATATGGATACTTTATTCCCACTCTGCCAGCAAGAAAAATACACATTCTAATATCTTTATTCATCCCTTCTGAGTAGCTGCACGTTAAACTAAGGGAAATGCCAGTCTATCACCGGTTGTCTTAAATTTCCCTGATTAATTCTTTTTCTCCCTTTCCAATATTTATTTTGTCTTTAGAAAATGGTGCTAGAGGCACTTCTTCGATTTCTCATCTCACTGATTAAACAACGATTCTTCTAGTTGAATGACAGATTCAGAGAGCTCTAATTTTGTGATTTTTTATTTTTCCAACATAAGCTTTGTAAGCACAGCAGGGAGTCAAGTAAATTAGAACACATCTACTACTAATAGTTTTGTGCTAGAAATTATGTAAAGGAGGTCTTTCCAAATCTAACATTCCTATTTGCTTTTATGTTTCACATTCTTTCTTCCTCTAAAGAACTGGCACCAAACAGAAACCATAATTGTGTAAAAAATAGAGCTGTTTATTAAGATCCTAAGCAATTTTTCAGGCGATTGGTTCCAAAAGAATTTGCACCAATGCATTTCCCATGCATGTTTTACTTTTGTCAAATAACTCTGCTATGAAGAACACAAGCAAGTCGAAGAAGAAACTTGCCATGAGTCAGCTGTGATGTCATCACAACTGAATAGATTCCTATAATTCTTATTTTAATAAAAAAAGTAATCGAAATTCCAATCACCAAAAAGCATTTCTAAAGCAAAAAGATATTGTTATTTCAGTAGTATGGAAATGCAATATCCCTGAATCAGAAATACTTATTTAAAGGAAAACACATGGAACTCCCACATAAAAGAAACAACTGCTTATTTATTGTGACAGAAATAACCAATATGGAAAGTTCCTAAGATCAATCACAGCAAAATATTGCTCACAATCTATGAAAAAACATATACAGCTAAACTTAAAATTTAGAACAAAATTCAAGAAATATTTTAGGTAATATCATTTTCTATCACAATACATTACATTTTAAATCGCTGGAAACTTTAAAAACAACGTGTCCTTTCTGCCTGTTGTTATGGGAGCGTAAGCTGTTGTAGACTTAAGTCTATTTCAACAGCAGCATGGAGTGAAATGTCTAGTAAAATAACTTTATAGCTATGAGTGAACTGGTTACATATGTGAATAACAACAGAAATGCAAAAGTTGGGGGTATGATATTGAGGTGACAAGTTCAGTTTTAAGATAGTCATTGGGGGAACAAAGACAGAAGGGAAGATGTTGTCTAAACCAGAATTGAGTAGATAATCATATGACTAGTGGAGGGAACTATTGGAACATAGTGTGATGCTGGCTAGAAACCAGAAAGAAGATGTGGTAATCTGTCCAAGAGAGCATTCATGAGGCTGGGGTGTTAACTGGTGTTATAATATGTGTAGTGTGCCGGGAAACCATTGCCTCTCTTCAACCCACTATCAGTGGACTAGAATTTGTGAATATATTCCATTTCTGCTGTTTCTCTTTCCAACCTTCTTTTGTATGTCCCCATTACCACCAGGACTGCTCTTCAGAGGTCCATGATGAAATGCTCAGGAAGACTGAAGTGTTCTATAAGTGATATTCCTAATGTGACTTATGTCCATTTATCTTCTGGCAAAGAGACTGACCTGTTTGCCCAGTGTACAGTGCTGAAGGACATTGCTGACAGAGGATTAGCAAATGAAAGTACTATTAATTGTGGGTGATGTTATTAGGTCCTGTGATGACATTTCCCAAGTAAACGTGTGGGCAGATTTGGCATCTGGGTTTGTGGCAAGGTCTTGCCAACAGGTGCTTTCACTTGCTCATTCTCTTGACTCCATGCATATGATGAAGTCTACAAAGGTTTATGCTACAATCTTCTTTCTCTCAGTTTCAAAGGTGCTACAAGATCCCTTCGCATACTGATTCAGACTAACATGGCTATGTCTTTGAATTCTACCAACATAAACTAAGTTTAACAGGACTTTGTCCAAATGACTAGGAAAGCATTTTAAATTCAGGGCACCACCACTCAGAAAGCCTTTCCTCTCTACACTACAGATGATGGGGATGATAGTGAATAGAGTTGCTGAAGATCTTAAGGTACAGATAGGCATACATTTGGTGCTTAATTCTTCAAGCACCTTAGGTTCAAGTTGTAAAGAATCTTTACAGGCCAAAAATAGCCCTTTGAACTGAATCCAGAAATAGCCTGAAAGCCATGGCAGCTAACAAAGCACCAACTGGCATGAAAGAATCAAAACTCCAAGATCCAATTAGCAATGTAACAGTAGACATTTACCTGGGAAATGTCTACAGTACTGTGAACTCCAGTTTCCAAAATTTCTTCAAAGTCAGCCTTCACTCACAATATATTCCAACAATCTGCCTGGAGGTTACCAGAACATGAGTACCTATGGCTAGGTTACTTCTGTTCAGTTGGGATTGCAGCTAATTTTTGTATCTTGGCAAAAGGTTCTCTGTGCAACCTGCACTTCCAATGAGGAAAACACATCTTGGTGCAACCCCCAAGGCACCCAAGAATGCCCTTTAACTTAAGCATTAACTTAATCTTTAAGCACATTACACTTGTCACCAAAAACATGCAGTTTCTGTACCTTCAGGACCAACTCCACCACTTCAGTATGAACCAATCCATGAACAGGTTCTCCATTCACATGGGTGATCAAGTCTCCTTCTCGAAGACCTGCCTCACTAGCAGGTCCACCTTCCTCAACATGCTGTCAATAAGATATGAAAAATTGTTAATTTCAAAACAGAGGTATCTGCCATTATGAGTGTTGTTCCTTGTTTCCATACACAAAGCATTCTGGCTAGTATATACTCCAGAACATTATGTCACGAGTTGCTGCAATATTTATTGGCAGTTTAATTTCTTTGTAATTCATAATAACACTTCTTCATATCAAACTATGCCACTTGTTCATCTAGCAGATACACTCTGGATCTCAGACAGAGGGCTTTCCTAGTCTTTAGACCTAGGGCCCTTTAGCCAGGAACATCAGGGCTTGGACCTGAGCTCTGTTACGTAGAAAAAGAATTTGTTGTGTCCATACACTGTTATCATTTATTTTTCAATGCAAATGGTTGGAAACATTTATGAGTCAAAAATAGTTAAACAGTTGATTGCAACAATGAAAACAACCCCAGTAATGACAGAGTTGAATTTGTGCCACGTGACATTGCTTCATTAAAGTTACACTTAGAGTCCTTGTCAAGGTCAAATGGAATAAGGATTAGAGATATATTTACAAAAACAATTATACTACTCCACATTATTACTGTATCAGTAATAATTAGATTCAAACAATAATCTCCTTATAAATGAAGAAAACTAAGTGATATCTACAGGGAAATTGGGGCATGCTTTCACATCCCTTTTCTCTTCTACCTGTGAGTTACTGCTCAATTAAAAATGGGAAACATTAGTTGTGGGGAATGGCTGAGGCAAACAACTCCATGTACTTAAAAAAGAAAGCAAATGTACAAGACAGGCTGACCGAGGACAGGGATGAAGGAGAAACAGTGCACAATAATAAGCCACTTGTATAACTCACAGCTGAGCAGAATCTCAAATCCCTAGTCAATTCAGTGAGTAGACAGTGATGCTTTAAGACATCTAATCAAGTCCAAGCAGATGTGTGAAAAATCCTAAGGGAAAGAGATGATCTGAAGCAGACCATCATTGTCAACATAGCTCAGAAGGAATTAAATGTAATTAACCTACAGGTTACAATGCTGATAGAGAACACTCCCTACACACATATACATTTATGTCCACGGAAAGGAGTTGCTATTCCTGAAGTGATTCCAAGAAGATGTCTGGGTAAAAACAGGGAATTTTATTATGCTTTGATTATTAAATGTTCCTTTAATTCCAAATCAATCTATACAACTATGTCATATAGTGACTGAGTGAAATCAAGTAAGCATAAACATACCCAGACCATGTGATGCACAGTGTAGATATCACTGTTCCCCATATAAACTCTGATGGCACGAAGTGTGAAGCCATATTTCTTCCCAGCACGGTGGATGATGATTGGTGGTTTAGGGTTCATAACAGCAGGAGAAAAATCTCGACTTGGAGATGAGTCTCTTGAAGATGGGTTGGAGGAGAGAGAATGGGGTGACATTGGACTGGCCAGTGGAGAACATGTATGATGCTCTACATGAAAAAGAAAAGGAATACCAAAATTTGAGCTATGACTTTCCCCCCTATAAAACACTTAAATTTAAAAAAAAAAAAACACCAGAATTTAACCAAAAGCAGTCAATCATCTGATTTTTGTCATAAGCAGTTCATGGTTTGTGCCATAATCAGCACCTGGTCTGGTTTTGGCCATGAGGATGGAGCTTCTCCATCTTCTGTTTCCAATTATGCAATCCATTTGATTTTTGTGTTGGCCATCTGGTGATGTCCATGTGTATAGTCTCCTGTCTGGTTGCATGAAGCAGGTATTTGCAATGAATAGATTACTTGCCTCACAAAATTCTATCAGATGCTCCCCTGCTTTATTTTTTATACCTAGTCCGAATCTTCCTATTGTTTTCAATTTTTCTTTGCTGCCGACTTTAGCATTCCAATTGCCAATGATTAGCTTGAAATCCTGTGTTGCTGTGTTGTCAGAAGCCAAGGACATAATCAAGGAAGTATGCAGAAAATCAGTTACAATGGCCAAAAAGGAAGAGAGAAAACAATAGATAGCAGACAAAATAATTCACGTAGTGTAAGAAAGGTGAGAGGCAAAAGCAAAGGGAGATAGGAACAAAACTAGAAACATGAAGGCAACTGTGCAACGTCTGGTGCGCAGGGATAAGGAGAACTATTATAATGACACGTGCAAAGAAACAGAAAGCAAGAACAAAGAGGGAAGAATGAGAGACTTAGTCAAAAGAATCTGGAAAATTAAAGGGAAGTTCAAATCAAAGGCCATGATGCTCTATTACAAAAAGGGACATACAGTGGACCCTTGTTATACACTGGGGTTTGGTTCCAAGATCCCCCGTGTATAACAAAATCCGTGTATGCTCAAGTCCCATTACATATAATGACATAGCAAAATGGTGTCCCTTATAAAAAATGGAAAATCAAGGTAAATTTATACTTTTTTGGAACATTTTCAAACCGTGTATGCTTAAATCCGTGCATAAAAAATCCGTGTATAAGAAGGGCCAACTGTAATACAAGATCAAGAAAAAATAAAGAGACGTTGGAGACAATACACAGAAGAGTTATGTAAAAGAGATGAGAAAATGAATGACACATGGAATGAGGAATGATATAAAGACGAACCCCAAATTCTAAAAAGTGAAGTAGAAGCTGAAATAAGAGAAATCGCAAGGGGTAAATCACTAGATGATATCCCAACTGAATTGCTACTATGAACTAAGACAGAAGCAACTCTAGTGTTAACTAAAATTTGCCAGCAAACATGGAAAACTAAGAGGTGGCCAAGAGACTGGAAACTCTCAATATATATCCCAATCCACAAGAAAGGAGATACAAAGACTGCAGCAACTATAGGACCATAGTATTAACCTCACATGCAAGCAAAATTATGCTCAAGCTTTCTGCAGCATAGACTCCAACCACACATGAAGAGAGAAATTCCAGAGATGCAATTGAGATTCAGGAAAGGAAGAGGCACCAGGGATCACATGGCAAACATACCATGGCAAAGCATTTGAATGTATAGCTCACAAAAAACTATGGCACACACTCAAAGGCCAGAAATCTGTACCAAGAACAAGAGGCCACCATCAGAACAGAATTCAGAGAATGGTTCCCAATAGGCAAAGGGGTCAGGCAAGGTTACCACCCTATTTGTTCGACTTATAAGCTGAAAACATCAGACGAAAAGCAGAATTCGTAAATGGAATGGCTGGTGTAAAACTAAGCTCAAGAGAAAAACCTCTGACCTAGACAGCAGAGGGCACAGGTTTGTTGGCAATGGAGATTTAAGCCAATAGCTATCCAGCAGGTAGGTGGCGTGATGGCAGAAGAAACTGACAACTGCCAGTGGTTATATGAATAGACAAATACTGAAAACAAGATGATATGGTATACAAACACTATTTGCTCTAAAGAGATAAATGTATGCCAACATGAAGTGCAATAGACTTGTAACAATGTGAGACTTCACAAGTCGTGACAAGCCCTCAAAAAAAAAAAGATGTAATAATAATAATAATAATAATAATAATAATAAATTTTATTTGTATCCCACCCCTCTGAGAACAATCAGGGCGGCTAACAAGTTAAAAATACAAAACATATCAAATCCGTAGTACCCTCCCCGCCTTAAAAAGGTATTAAATCTAATAGAGGATTAAAACCATACAAGTTAAAACTGACCCAAAGGTCAAACAACTATCAAACTATCTATAAAGGAATCTTCAAAGTGGGAAAAGGGGCAGTGACCTGATAAAGCCAGTCAAAGCCATTATATGAAAGATTATGGCATCAACAGACAGAACCTAGAAGGCTAAAGTAGTCTAGGGCTAAGTGTCCTTTTTAACATAGTGTGAAATAGACAATCGGTGTTCAGCAAAGAGATGGTTGGGCATTACAAGCAAAGGCGGCAGGAAAAAAAGTGCCAGCACTAAAAAATGGGCAGTAGGATGTCTGGGAAGTCCATTCCGTTCAGAGAGAGCCTAATGGCATTGAGCTGGAGAAGAGCTCCAGTAACATTTTCTGGAATTATGGTGGACTTCAGAGAGGAGGATATAGTACCTCGTCAGTCGTAACAATACACTGACAACAAGGAATTGTGAGAAGATCACAAGATTCAATTGCTGTGACACACAACACATGCTGCATCTAAACCTAATGTTTTAGGCTACAAGCATGAAAACATGAAGTGCTTGATGAAAATGTCAGAAAAAATATAGCAGTGACTGGTCTGACGTCTAGAAGACTAGTCACACTGTTATAAAAGTAAAAGTATTCAACACTGTCAAGCTGAAAGAAATCCCCATGGGAAAGTTATTCCATACCATGATGTCCTGTAGAATTTGCACCAAGGATACCATGGCATGCCATAAATGGCCAGAACTGCAGGCAGGGGGATGAAAGAGACATCCATGAAACCCTACCGGAGAGTGTAGGAGTTCACTTGACGGGAACAAGCTAAGGAACATGCCCAGTAAGAGGCTAGATATAATAAAGATTATATCCAAGGAGACATATACATGCGATCCGGTGGATAATCAAACAGTATACCAGGAGTGATATGGTGTAAATCCATCATGAATGAGTCATGGGGAGAAGAATTCTAGAACAGGGGAGCTGGAATGGACTTCAACAGTCACGAAGTCCAGCAACTGGTACAAGAAACCAGGCAATAGGACAGAAGCTCTACAGGCTTAGCCCAAATATCTCCAAACAGAGAGGGAGCGCCATTTATTTATGCTTTTAATCTGGAAGGGTTTTAAATTGTTGATATAGTATACCATGATGAGATTCTCTGATACAGTGTGGTATAGAAGTGTAACAGCATATTTATACTACTAAAATCTCCTGTATGCCAGTGAAAGAGAGGTAGCAATGCAAAGTCTGGACATTTTTGAATGCCTGCTGGAGCCAAAGAACTGTGCATTTGATCTGAAGACTCCGAAGACCCCTGGAAGCAAAAGCATTTAAAAATAGCCGACTGCTGACCAGACTGTGCTGCTTTCTGTTTTGCCTGCTACCTATGTGTCATTTGTCCTTTCCTCCTCCTTCCATGTCAGGGAGGGTACAGAAGTGCTGCTGCCCACCGTCTCTTCCTGCTATGGCCAGGAAGAGTGGTGGTATGTTAATTGGAAAGGGGGACAGCACTTCACTTTCCATCTGAAAAAGGGGAGAGCTTGGGCTATACAAAACCAAAATTTTACATAAACTAGATGAATGCTAAAAACATTTCTGTAGACACATTTCTGTAACTTGTCTATGATGATCTTGGATGTATCTTGGGGGGGAAATAGGAAGAACCATACCGAAAAGCCTCTTTCCTAGTTTCAAAATATTATATCAGAACAACCCCTTAATAATATGAGAAAAGAACTATAATCTTAATGGGAGATACCCAAAAAACAATGAAGCCCAAGCTGCTTAGGTATCTGCCTGGCCATTATAATGATTTTCAAGGACTTGCATAATTTCCTAATTTGTAAAGTGCAGGAAATATTTATTTCAGGTATTTTCACAATGATTTTTGTTAGACAGCTGCAAGGCAAAAGGCAATAAAAATATTAAAGTGCTACACCACACCATATACAACAAAATGCAGCATGCAGCCCTGTCCCCTTTCTTCCAATGGTGCTGCATAGAACTTTCTTTACCTTTTATTGTTGATAATCCTATATAACAGGGGTAAAGAACTTTAGACTTGGGTTGGCTAAATGATCAGAAAACTTGTTGCACAAATTCACTAGCTACATTTCAACACAGTATACCATGGTTTAAAGTGACTATCATGGCCCAACAGTGAACCCTTGGTATGATACCTTCCCCACAAATGGTCATGAATGCTTTCGTGTTTCATTTTGATAACCTAGTTTTCTGTTTTGTGTAAAAAGGTATGGTGGTTTATATGCTAAAATCAACACTATAGCTGATTTAAAACAAGCCCGTATTATTATTTGATTGTAGCTTGTTTTGGAACTGACCATAGTTTAATAAAATAATAATACTAACATTTCACAAAAATGTTGAATGGCACACAAGAAGAAGAAACTTATAAAAGTGAACCCCAAATTTTGGGACGCAAAATAATAGACACTCTCAAAGCAATTGGAAAGAATTAATCACCAGGAGCAAATGACATCCCAATAGAACTGTTACAGTTCACAGACAGATTCACGTATAGTTCTAACTAAACTAAAATCTGCCAACTAATATGGAAAACAAAGCAGTGTCCCACAGACTGAAAGCACCTATCCATTAAAAAGGAGGCACAAAGGATTGTAGAAATTACAGGACCATCGCACTAATTTCCCATGCAAGCCAAATCATGCTCAAAATTCTGCAGCAAAGACTCCTACCACAGATGGAGCAAAAAATCCCAGAGGTGTAAGCAAGCTTTAGGAAAGGAAAAGGCACTAGAGATTACATTGCAAACATATATTGGAGAGCACCAGGGAATTCCAAAATAAAATCTGCATGTACTTTATTGACCATAGCAAAACCTTTGATTGCATGTATCATGAAAAGCTATGGCTTGCCCTACCAAGAGGAATGGGAGTGTCAAAACATTTTACAGTCCTGATATCAGGACAAGAAGCTGACATCAGAACAGAATATGGAGAAACAGAATGGTTCCCAAACAGCAAAGGGGTCAAGCTAGGCAGCATATTATCACCCTATCTATTAAACCTGTATGCAGAAGACAAAGTACATAGAGCAGGCTTAAACTCAGAGGCAGGAGGTGTGAAGATAGGAGGAAGGAACCTTAACAACCTAATATTCGCAGATGACACAATACATCTAGCAGAAATGAACAAAGACCTGGAACAATTACTTTAAAAGGAGGAAAGTGGCAAGATCAGATTAATGCTGAACATTAAAAAAAATAACCACAGAAGATCTATAAGAATTTACCCTAGACAATGAGAAAACTTAAACAGTCTAACAATTCCTATACATTGGTTCAAATATTGATCAGAATGGAGACTGCTATCAAGAAATCAAAAAAGACTAGGATTGGGAAGGGCAACTATGAAAGAATTGAACAAGATCATAAAGTGTAAAGACATAACTCTGAACATTAAAGCGAGGATTGTCCAAGCCATTGCATTCTCCATTAGCATGTACAGGTGTGAGAGCTGGATAGGGGAAAAACCTGGCAGAAAGAAAACTCTTTTGAGATGTAGTGCTGGAGAAAAGTACTAGGAATACCATGGACAGCCAAGAAGACAAGCAAATGGGTTCTAGAACAGGTTAGAACTCTGTCTGGAAGCCAAGATGACTAAATTGAAGTTGCCATACTTTAGCCACATCATGATGAAAAAAGAATAATTAGAAAAGACTAGAAAAGTAGAGGCCAGAAAAAGAGAGGAAGACCACATGCCAGATGGTTAAGACTCAATCAGGGAAGACACAGACCTGGGACTGTAGGACTTGAGCAGAGATGTTGAGGACAGAGGGACTTGGGGATGTCTCATTCACAGGTTACCATGAGTCAAAGACCTTGGGGGCAGTTAACAACACTAATAATATTAATATAAAATGAAATATTATATCTCACCCCAATACTGGGACTCACAAGGAGGCTTACAAGTTTACAAATTATTAAAACCAATGCAGATTGAAAATATGCACAAACATCAGTAATTATATATAAACAATCTACAGAGTAAAAAAAATTGCAAATAAAAGTCAGAATCTTAAAAGAGCAACAAAATAGTGCATCACTGAAAGCCCATTATGGTAAATTTCTAAAAGCCTAATGGAATAGGAAAGTTTTCACATGCAGGTAGGAGAGCAAGAAGGTATCAATCCTAGCCTCTCAAGGGAGGGAGTTCTAAAGTTTGGGAGCAGCCAGAGAGAAGGCTCTTTCCCTTGTTCCTACCAAACATGACTGTGAAGGGACACAGAGAACATCGTCTCCTGAAACTCATAAAGCTCAGACATACTCACATAGGCAGATATAGTCCTTCAATAACCTCAACTGGAGATATAGAATTGTGCCCAGAAACAGATCAACACCCAGTGGGGCTTATGCAACAAGAGGGTTATATGTTCCTTGTAGCCAGTCCCAGTTAACAATCAGACAGTAGTTCTTTGAGCCAATGGAGCTTCTGAGCACTTTTCAAAGGCAGACTCACATGCAGTGCACTATAATAGTCCAAATAGGATGTAATCAAGGTATGTGCCATCATGGACACAG
Organism: Sceloporus undulatus; assembly: GCF_019175285.1. Classification (NCBI taxonomy): domain Eukaryota; kingdom Metazoa; phylum Chordata; class Lepidosauria; order Squamata; family Phrynosomatidae; genus Sceloporus; species Sceloporus undulatus. Next base: position 75,611,534 of record NC_056525.1, on the reverse strand, counting down.
GTCAGACATTTCCAGAAACAGGTAAAGCTGATGCACTAGCTTTAACTGTGCAAATGCACTCCTGGCTGCTATTGAAACCTGGGCATCAAAGTTCAGGGAAGATTCCAAGAGAACACCCATGCTATGAACCTGCCTCTTCAGGAAAGTAACCCCATTCTACACAGGCTCAACCCCTATTCCCAAATCTGCCTTTCAGTTGTCTGGATTAAGCCCCAAGGAGCCCTGGTGGCGCAGTGGTTAAATGCCTGTACTGCAGCCATTCACTCAAAACCACAAGGTTGCGAGTTCAAGACCAGCAAAAGGGCCCAAGCTCGACTCAGGCTTGCATCCTTCCGAGGTCGCTAAAATGAGTACCCTTAGCTTACTTGCTAATTAGCTTACTTGCTGTTCACCGCTATGATCTTTGGAATAGCGGTATATAAAACAAACAAACAAACAATTTGTTTGCACTCGTCCCTACTATTACAGGTGCTGTATGAAAACCACTTCCTTGGAATTAAACTATTATTTGTAGGTGGATAAAACCTGAATCTGTAGTTTAAAATCATAGGGGTAGGGGAAGATATGAGTCTTAGGCTAATGGTAGCTTCTACGTGACATAATATGCAATTGTTTACCATGTACCAACTATGGGAAACAGAATGCTAGACTAGTTGGGCAAAGGTTTGATCCAAACATTTTTATGTTAAGAAATTTGGAACATAGTACTGAAAGAGTTGATCCAATACAACCTGATTTAGTTGACATAAACAGTGAATTCTGCCATAGCTTGTTTCTTGTTAACTGCTGTCAAATCAGCTTCAGCTTATGGTGATCCTATGAATGAGATACCACCATATGTCTCAGTCATCAACAACCCTGCTGAGATATTATAAATGCAGGGTCACAGTGCATAAATCACTGGAATGGATTTCAACTAAACAAGCTGTGCTTTAAGGAATTTTATTATAAAAGGGGAACAAACAATCACTGCTGCCTTGAGCAAAATAAAGATGGGATGTAAATGTAATTAATAAGAAGTTTATGTTAATTAGAATAAAACAATCATTAGATCAAAGTGCCCAGTATAGCCCTATATAACAAATTATTCAGAGATAGTCATGTTAGTCTGGAATATTAGTATACAAAGGGATGTTGTAGCACCTTATAGTCTACTTGTGCAAAAGAAGTTGTAGCATAAGCTTTCAGAGACTTGGCCTACTTCCTCAGATGACAAATTATATCTTCGCTGTTAGGAAAAAGCAATTTCTGGCAGAAACAGGATGATATAAAAGCATGAGGGTTTTTTGATGCTTAAAAGTGCTCTAAAAGACTTGCACAAATGATTTTTTTCCTCATATCTTACCTGAGGGAATTAGGAGGGAGAGAGCAGTGGCTGAAGCTGACTTAATCACTTTATTGACAGGCCGTGAAGTCCGTTTTTCCCCCGACTCACCAGAGAGTAATCTATGTCGGGCTCGTCGCACTGCTAAGTCACTTGTGGCTTTAGGAGAAGTAAATTCTGGGCCCTCGTTGCTATTACTGCGAGTACGTTGCTCAGAGAAATCTGTAGTGCTCCCAGCTACAGTTTCAATTAAAATAGATTAGAACCATAGGGAATTCCTAACAGCCTGTTCCCCTGCAGGCACATATATGAAATCAAAGACATGTTTACACACAATCCAGTAGTCAACTTTTCTCAGAAGCAAATCCAGGCCCCAAAGCCTTATTTACAGATGTATTTAACTAGGTGTGATATAATCTCAACAAAATTTCCAGCATTCTCTTTGCTAGTAAAAGATGCATAATCAAACTGAAGAAAGACAATCTCCCCCAATGAATAAAACTAAGTCTACATTATTTTAGTGTGGAAAAGTAATACACGTCTGAGACATTGGGGAGAACTGATGAAACAAGTAACAGGAAGAAATGTGAACAAACAGCCCCTAAGGAGTGGGATGCAGCCACCCCTTCACCGGCCCGATCGGGGTCGCGGCCACCACACACCACGGCCCTGATCCGGCCTCCGGAGGGCAGAAAAGGAAGCCGCAAAATGCAGCTCCTTTTTGTACCCTCTAAAGGGCGTCAGAGCTGCACCGGCGCGGCTTTGTAACGCCCTTTTGGCACTACATTATCTAGATGCAGTGCCAGGGCCACACCATGATACTGTGCGGCGTCTAGAACATTGCACAGTGTCATGGCATGAGGGGACGGAGTCGCAGCATCCAGCATGCGGACCTTGTGTCAGTCTGCATCGAGCCTATAACTGCTATGTTAAAGGCAACAAATTGTCCACACCATCTAGATATGGGGATCTACATTATATACTGACATTATAAGTTTAAGTATTTCTAACATGGATAACAGAAAGATAGAAAAGATTTTAATGGGTATAACATGAGACTTTTTCTGTGGAATTGTGGAATCTTGAAAAAAGTGGCTCATTGAAATAATTTCAAATATTAAAACAAATATGCCTTTAAGCTTATGGACAGGGATCTAACAGGACTGGACTGTTCACTCAGCTAGAATGTAAGATCTTGTTTTTCTACTTTGTATACGGATTATTACAGGAAGATTGGCTAAATGTGAACAAGCATTATTTTAGCACAGCTTAAAGACAAGAATTCTATCACCACATGTATGTACCTGTCAGTGTTGAGCTGCTTATATTAGAAGTAGCTGAAGAGGGTGTTTTTAGCCCATCTCCATCATCCAGCTGGAGTTCTCGTTCTACCGGTTGCTCTGGAATTGGAAGAGGAAGACTCTCCCGTGGCTGTGTGACTGGCAGCAATGTCCCATCCAATGATTTCTTTCTTCCTTCTTCCTCAGTTGAAATAGCAAAGCGGGGCATATCGAGAAGCCCAGAACAACGTCGACGGACAGTAAGTGGTGGGCTGGAGTCACTCTCTGTATGGGAGGATTCAGACACTGAAATATGTTTACGGAGTCTGTGTGGAAAGAACAGAACAAACTGCCATGAATTTATTTTTCAATGAAGTTGGAATAGTAAGATCCTTAATATTTTATAATACTTCTATAAGAACCCTTGTTCTTGATGTGCAATGACAGTAAAGTCAAATATGACAACCTATTTAGAGTAACTGAAGAAAGGGAAAAATGATAAGAGAAAATAGAAGTCAGATTAAACTTTAATTAAGTTAAACCTTCTCAATGGCTGCTCCCATCCTTTGGAACTCCCTGCTGCGAGGGGCTAGGCTAGGTTAGCCCCCTCCCTGCTCTTCTTCAGAGGACAAGCAAAAACTTTTCTCTTCTTGCAGACTTTTCATATGTAACTATACCCAGGAAGGCTTCTTATTGGGTGTTTGCTTTTCTATGTTTTTAATGGTTTTATTTTTTGAATTTGTTATATTATTGTGATGTTTTAAATGTATTTTTAAATTTGTACTGTTTTTTAACTTTCTTTTGTGAGCCGCCTTGTGCCTAATTTAGGAGAAAGTCAGCTTATTAAATACATACATACATACATACATACATCCTAAAGAAACTTGTGAACAGGGCAAGAAAATCTTGTGTTTTCATTTGTTAATCAGGCATAATGAAGTGTTGAGACAGGACTGACATAGGCTAGACAGAGAAGACTGGGAAACCATTTCTCAAATGGTCTAGACCTCCTAATATCATAGGCAGCTTTCTTTTACACTGAACTGAATTTCATTTCAGAAATAAAACTTACTTAGTTCTTTTTTTATTATCAAATATATACAAATCAGAAGAAAGCTGTTTTCTAAGCATCGGAAAGTGGGAGTGGAATAGAAATGAAAAGGGAAAAAAGAAGAAACAGCAGTAAATTACAAATTACATCTGTGCATGGAGACCTTTTCTATCTTTTTCAAAAGCATTTCCTACCCAAACAAGATACACAGAAGAGTCAAAGCACCTCTAGAATTTCCTTTACAAGCATATTAAACTCACATTTCAGGAGACCCAATCACCCAGCTGCGATCACGACTCTTCAGGCCACTAAGACTATCTATTCTGTCATCTTTTTCCTCACTCAGGCTACGCTTTGTGGGTGGTGGTGTTCTTCTCTCTTCATGGATTGAAAGACGTTCCATGCTACTGTATACCTACAAGGAAAATCCAACTGTGTGTTAACATGTCAAGAGGTCATTAGGAAACTATTAAATCACAGAATATTACAGAATTACAGGAAAGTGAAAACGAAAAAGAGAAAAGGGAAGAAAAAAAGAGAAACATTGGATCTGAACACCTTTCTCTGCCTCCAAGTTTCATGTAACAAAAACATGGTGGCACCTACAACTTGGTCAGGGGGAAGGAAAGGAGCCATAGTAACAAGGATTACTATGTTCTGTTCACTATGCAAAAGTCAGCCAGATACTGCTACAAAAGGCATTTTTAATATGAAAACTGCAAGAGCTTTTAATGCTAGGGATGGCCAAGTCAGTAGCATTTTCATGTTCAAAGACAGTCTTTTTTCTAAAAAATCTTAGAACATAAGTTTAATCCAGATAAAATTGGGGGGAGGGGTCCTACACACTACTAACTAGTCAATCATTTGGTTAGTCAATCATTCCTCAGCTGTTTTACAATGACATTTTAAATAATTCAACAGTTAACAGGAGGAGGAAAAAAGAAATCCATGTTTATAAGACTGAACTCAGCTGAGAAACTGATTTGCATATCAGGATGATGAAAACAACATTATTAAAAATTCACACAACAACAGGATAGTTATTAATAAATTATCTGTTGAATTGTCAGACAAGACTTTCGAAATATAATGAGCCTTTCAAATGCTGTATTATTTTTCAGTGTTGAAGATAAGGGCATGCCTATACCAGCTCGTTTTTGCACAATGCACCCTTCCCAAAATACTGCAAGATGCTAATGCAGCTTGGACCTCATTCTTTGCCCAGCATTGAGTACTCAGCATTAGAACCCCTGATTGCTTTGCGTGGAAGTTCAGTTCTCGTTAAAGAAGTATTAATCTTGTCAAAATGTCCCTCCCGCATGTTTGCAAAACACTGGTTCAGTGACCCAAATTCTGATTGTTGTTCCTTGCCTCTTTCATTATCAACCTTTTCAATTTTTTAATAAAGCTGATTTTTTTTTGTTTGATCATGATGGTAATTTATTCTTTTCCAGGTTTGTCAATAAGAGCAACTCTACTCAGAATATTTATACAAAGATAATACTATATTTACTCCTTAGAAATCTTGGATTATAAGAGTTCAAGTCAGTGAGAAAATTAGCACTTATGAATTTACAAACAATTCTTTGGTTTCCCACAGATTATCAGAAATGATTTGAACTTTTCTTGTGATTTAAATTAATGTAACACTCCTAAGATTACTAGTATCATTAATTATCTATTGTAACTGCAACAGGTACCAGCACAAAGAAGGCTATATCTGTGCTGCATTGTCATAAAATACACAAAAATACATTTTGCTTTAAAAAAAATGAACAAAGAGTTACAAATACAGAAATGGTGCAGCCTTTTCACACTGTTAGTATGTTTTTAACATTACCTACTAGAGCTCAAAATCTTCTGAGGATGCACATCAAATAGAATTTTGAGCTACAAATGGATCCATCACCACAGAAGATTTATCAAATGTGGCTAACAACAGTGAGCCTAAAATCGCTCATGTGATAGCAAGGAAGCACTTGAGACATGGTGAAGCTTGGACGTCTCCATTTTGTTGCAAGGACTTTGCATTCTATACTCAGTTTAAATGGGAAGGTATATAACTTTACTTAGTCAAGATGTAGTAAGTCAGGGCCCAAACAAACAGGCCAAAATAAAGCCACTTTGGGTCACTTTGGAGATATGCTGCTTAAATGACACACACATCTTAAGAGGCCAAAAGCTGCGTCAAAGCTGCGCTTCAGTCCTCAGGACTGGAGCATGGCTTTGGTGCAGCTTCCGGCCTCTCGGGACACATGCATCATTTAAACAGCATACCTCCAAAGAGACTCAAAGCAGCTTTATTTTGGTCTGTCTGTTTGGGCCCTTAGTCTTGCTGCAGCTGAAGATCCACCTATTCATTCTGTTGAATTATATTCTAGACTTCTGTCCCATCATCTTGCCCTGACATCAGATTTGTACTATTACTCACTTTACTTACTATGTTTAATACAAGAAGCTTTATGTCTGGGTCTGACCTATACTTTTAGCCTCTACACCTGTCTCCTCTCAACAGTGTACAGCTATCACTAGGAGAGGGAGCAAATTTTATGGGGAAAATGTTAATGAAGACTCTTTTAGGAATTCCAACCTAATATTTTATTTTAGAGATGTGTTGCTGAAGCTACCAATACTAAGGAATAAAGTCAAATTTTGGAAACAATTTCAATTTTTTTAAAGAACATTCTTCTAGTATCATGACCCAACAATACCAGTGCTGTATTTTAATCTCTTCTGAAACTGGTGACATGAATGTTCAATTGTTACCTTCTATTCTCCTTTTCTTCCTCATCAATTGAAACAATTCCAAAGAGCCCTGCTTCCATACATCTTTACAGATGCAAGCTGTGCACGTAATCTAATAGACATATTCTTTAATTATTTGACTCTGATGTCAGTCCAATCCCATCAGTTACAGTAAGAAATTATGTTGAACACAGGGCCCATTTATAAATGGACAGCTGTTGTGTAGGTAAAATCACTGTCTCCTAAAAAATCCAGCTTCCAAGCTAGTTAACAGACATTCATGCTGTACCGAGCACAAATGAGTTCAATTTATTTAACTCCGCACATACCTTGCTAAACCTTGGTGAACATGAAGAAAACTGCCTAATTTCCACATGATCATCATCATTCGTGTCTTCTTCTTCCTCAGAATCTAAATGTTGATACCGCTCGGTACGAGCTGCAAAGAAGGACACAGATTTGAGCCCAGATTGCCATTGAGATATACTAAATTGAAAGTATGATCAGATTCCCCCCCTGAAATCCATCAGTCAGAAACGAAGAAAACAAACTGAGCTAGATTCTTGCACAGTAAGCAATTTTCTTCTTCACAATCAAGTTTTTGTTTGCCTAAAGCATACAGAAGCACAGTCTCTGAAACTTCAAATTCTCACAGAAATTCGAGCAATTCTCCTGTCCATCCACTGTGGTTATATGAGACAAAGGCGGGAAACACAGAGGCCCTGCCAGCCATTTTTGCAGCTCAGCCCCCATTAAATTTGCCACTGTGGTGGAAGCAATGGCAGTCCCATTTTAACTGAAATTATCAGCCTTGTTTATAAGTCACTTCATATTCTCAGAAGCACATTTCTTTTCTTTCTTTTTTAAGAGTCAAACTGCATTTTATGTCAAAATGCTTGTTCAACTTTCAAATTACAATTGCTTTTTAGGCTTGTACAATAAACAGGCTCCTCATTGCTCTTCAAGTTTCAACCATTTTCAGGGAGAGGAATGTGGAAGCACATTTCTGCCTGTAAACAAGGTTCAAAATTAATGTGTGCCTTATTTATGGCAGGATTTCACTGCCATAGCAGCAAATTGGAAAGTACTAGTTGGGAGGGCTCATGTAATGTCTATTGGTTGCCCAACCTGATATAAAAGAAGACAACCAAGTTTCATACATAAGTATCACACATGCAGAAATCCAGTTAGCCTTGATGTAATATGTCACATTTGGATTAAATTTTTCTGATGTTGTTTCCTGTCACGAACTCAAGACTGCTGTTTTAGTTACTCCTCCTTGGGTGAGTAAAATCTCTTCTCTTTTGGCTGGACTAATATTCACACTATTAAAATGTGTTTGGATAGAAATTTACTGAGTTTATCCTTGACAACAGAACAGTGGAATAAGATGGTTCAGGAAATTTGCTATACACTGTAAGAACAACTTCAAAGTGTTCTAATAACACTTACTGAAAACTGTCAAGGACATGTGCTGGAATCATAATGATGGCTTCTCTCAATACAAAATGGCTCAAGCAAAGTATGATAGATTTAGCCATAATGAGCTTAATTATTCCATCAAAAGAACAGTCTCAGATTGGCTAATAAGAACAAGTTACACAGACAATGATGATTTCTTGATATATTTTTAAATTTTTGTATTGTTACTGACTTCTCAAATCTAAGAAAACAGTTAAGGGAAAAGGAAGCCAAGCAACTTATGGGGTATGATTTGCTACAGAAACTGAAATCCACTTTTTCCAGATACATATCTATTGCTGTTGGGTTAGAGAAATCCTTTTTTTTTTGGGGGGGGGTGTGTGAATTTAATATCATCTGTGCAGCATGCAAAACCAATGTCCCTGCCTATTAGGTTTAGCATTAGCGAACACTTATGTCAGGGAATCTGTTCACAGATTTTATTCAAACTTCCAAAACCAGAAGGCACCAGTGCAATAGCTTCACAAAAGATGGAAACTTGCTTTTTATTCTATAATGATTCTTTAGAAGCTAATTAGCTTTACAACATTCACATTATATTTCTTATTCATTTTCCTTTTAACACTAATTTGCAAAGCATATAAGTTTTATTTTTAAATCTGTCTCAGCCAATGGCAGTTTCCCTAATTGACAGCAAACTGTGTCATTATCCTTCACAGAGTACTTAATAAATATGTGAACAACATAAATCAGACCTGCCCCAATGTTTTAACCCTATTCAGGAATTTCAGTCTCATGCCTTCTGCATCATGTAAGAGCAGGGATGCATCAAGGTAGCCTCATCACCTGTATTACATTTTCATAGGTATAGAACTGCCATTTTCTTTGCATTGGGACTCAACCTCGGAAGCAAAAAGTCATGCATACACATAAGGTCTCCATGTAATCTAGAAAACTAATCATGCAGAGCACATAATGCACCTAAGCGAGGCTTCTTGTTTCAAAAATGCAGCTTCAACAGACAGAAGACATTGTGTTAGGTGTCAAAATGTTATAGAAGTGGTGGGATTAATGAACATGTTCTGCTCTCTTCTATTTCAAAATGTAGACAATGCGTGAAGATGGAATTTCTAAACAGGCATTATGTGGGATTCTAGAATGTTATATCTTTGCAAGGAATAATGCAACACAAGAAAACGTGACAAGTTTCTTCTGTATTACAAACTCATTAAAAGTTGTTCTTGCTGTATTATTTGCCATCAAGTCAACTTCAACTTCAGTTGTATCCATGAATAAGAGACCTCCAATAGCCCGTTATCAGCTGCCTTGCTCAGTTTTTGAAAACTCAGGGCCATGGATTCCTTGACTGAATCAATCCAAATGTATTGTGGTCTTCTTTTTAACTGCCTTCCATCTTACCAAATATTATAATCTTTCCCAATTAGTCACATCATTTCATGATATGTCCAAAGTATGTCAGTGTCAGTTTAGTTATCTCAGCTCTACTGAGTGTTTAGGCCCTATTTGCTCTAGGACACATTCATTTCTTTTTTTAACATTTCATGGTATCCATAGAGCAGCACATTTTAAATGAGTTGATTTTCTTCCTGCCTGTGTTCTTCCTACCAACCTTCTTCAATGTCCTACTTACACCACCTTATATTGAAGTGCACGGCATGTATGATTTTCACCTTGAAATGTAATAATGTATCTTTACACTCGAGCATCTTATCTATTTCGTTCACTGCTGTCCTTCCAAGTAATTAATCCTCTTCTGATTTCTCGACTATACTCTCCATTTCAATTGATGACTGAGCCAAAGTATAGAAAATCTTTAATTTGCTTTCACTGCCACTTTAAAGTTACATTAATCATCTGCAGTAATTATATTTGTTTTCTTGATATTCAACTGTAACCCTGCTTTTACACTTTCTTCCTTATCTTTCATCTACAGACATTCCAGGTCTTTGCTATTTTCTGCAAGTAGACGTATACTTCAGTTAATGAAGTATACTATGTGTTTCTAGGCTTTACTTCTTTAACAGAAACTTTGGTACCAGAAGTAGAAACTACAGAGAAAAAACTGGAATAGGTTCCTACACCATAAATAAAGAAGAGCAGTCAGTTCAACACACTTCAGCAAACTTTTTATTCAAAGCCCTAACATTACATACATAGTTCAGAGACATGTCAGTCTGGAATATCAGTATGCAAAGGGATCTTGTTGCCAAGCTTTGTGACTGTGGTGAAGATTTGTATTTGTATGGCAGCAACATTTTATATTACAGTATAGATGATGACAAAAGCCTATTGGAGGTATACCTCAGTTAATGGAGTTAACTTTAACTGTTACCAGAGATAGAAATAACATGGAAAAAATCAAGATAGATTCCTACATCACCAAAAAAAAATAAATAAAAAATTCAATCCAACATGTTCTAGCAAACTTTTTATTAAAAACTAATGTTATGCACATGTGAAATGAAACAAATAAGCCTTGCAGAAGTCAACAAACAAACAATTAAAAAAAATCTTCTAGAGAGTTTCCTCCAAAATACATCCCAGGATTTTTTTTCAACTGCCTCCATTCCTCTTATGATTTCCGTTTTGGTGGCAAAACTTACATCTGTGCTTTTTTAATATGCCAGGGTAGCTGGTGAGACAGGCTAATCTATTCCCCTTGTCTTTCTGTTTTGATCTTCACACATGCTCAGTAAGAGATTCTGGAGACAGCAATTTACCTTGTCTATTGTATATAAGCACACAGAGCTACAGCAGTGTCACATAAAATAGAATCCCATTATTTCCCAGGCCAAGCTTTATTGCATTGTTTATTACAGACATGCTGCTGCAATCAAACACCATCCTCCCAATGCCAATACTGCAAATAAGTAAACAAAATAAAAACCTTACAACTACGGTAGATCAAAAACAAGAAAAGGGGGAAGACTGGGCTAGGCTCTTGTAAAAAGAATTTGCAAAATGGGAGCTTCTTTCCCTGAGGTTTTGTGAACCAAAGTATACCTGTAATATGGTGTCATCTGCGTATGTTAAACTATTGATGTTCCTTCACCTAATTTTTATGACTCCTTCCTTGGAGTTTAATCCTGCTATACACGTTCGGTTTAAAATTCAAGGCCTGCTCATGGTTTGTTTTCTTGAACAGGTTTGAAAACTATTCATATGCACATCTTAATGGCTGATGTTAAATATATATATTGAAAATAGTCTCTATAGTTGAACTCTACAGTCAACTCTCTTTCTTACTGTCAAAGTAGCTTGTGTCATCTTCAGATTCCAACTGTGGAATAAATTCTGCTTTTTGCCGGAGTAATCCATTCCAGTCCAAGTCCTTGAAGAACCTGTGCTGTTTCACCTCAAAAGCACTACCTGAAATGACAACATTGTGAAGAATTCTTACAATCATATTGTGGCAACCACAACCTAATGCAGTGCTTCTAAAGATATTGGTGGGGGGGAGGGTGGCAGTTCCCCCTACTCACAATGTGCCAGGGACTGGCATAAAATTTATCACCATTGGCTAAAACTGCTTTTTTCCTGGAAACTTGCCTCAAACCAGCAGCCAATGGCTCATAGACCAGCACCAGTCCATGGACCACCACTTTGGGTAGCACTAGCATAGTGGACAGAACTACATCTTAATGCATCACAGACTTGGATTGAAATCAGTTTAGCCAGGGCAAAACTACAGCTTTACTCAAATAGATAATGTGAGAAGTAGATAAAATGTTGCTATTACCTGTCATAGAAGTGGGAATCAGGGGAGGGCAACACATAGGTTGCATACAATCCCCACCCCATTTGTTTATACAATCCCACTGGCCATTTGCCACTATCACATTTGGTAAGATGGCAACAAAAAGCTGCTTTCTAGTGTAAATTAAGAAGCATATGCAGCACTCATTATAAAGGAAAGTTGTGTTCCTGTTCCTGGGAGCATAAATCTAATTTAAAGACAGGCACACAATCCCTATGAGCTTTGACTTAAAACAGAAATGCACTGAAGAGTTGCTTTTGTTGTTGCCACACTGCTGAATTTCAACAGCATGCCACAGCCCCTGAAAGGTTCTGGGGCAATGGGAAAATGGCATTGGACTTATAGAAGGTGGTCCAAACCTGCTCTAAATAAAATAAAATTACTAAAGAATAAAACGTGTCTTGTCACATCTTTCTGAAAATCACAAGGCAAAAACAGTGGGGTGTTTTGCCTGTTATTGTAAGTAATTAGAACTGAAGTAGTGTTGGAGGGACTTACTGTTAGTTTTCACTCTTATTATATGCTCACTGCATATGAGAGGAGAGAAATCTCCAGGGTATGTCATGTTTAATCTCAAATATCTGAGCAAACAAATATTTCAGAGTGCACAAGGTCTTAATAACACTGTCAACTGAAGCAAAGGAGGCAGGAGAAACAAACCAATGAATGTGACATGTTATCAAAGAGTGAAACAGCTCTGGTGTCATATACTATATACTATACTAATAAATACTGAGATTTTAAACATTAGACAACACAGAGTGGAGCTGCTGGAAGATGCAATGTTGTGATCACTGTAACAAGTTAGGAAGGGCAAAAATCATGTACTGCACTCTTGTTCCACCGATGATATGCTTCTGTGCAGAATTGTTCATGCTCCTGATGGCCACTATACCATAAACAGAGGAAACATTATATAACTGAAAAGGTTAATTATTTAGTCAACAAAGGTTTCCCACTTTTAAAACAAGCTCTAATTGTATTTAAATGTTCCAAGGGACCATTTTTATAAAAATGAGTTTGTACCTGTTCCCAGTCTTTCCAAGGGATTTTGTCGGAGAAATTTACCAATGAGGTCCTGTGCATCCGAAGGTAAAGCCTCATCTCCTTCTGGCCAGCCAATTTCATCTACAGAAATCACACTTAGGTTAGACTGGGCTAAAATGCCACTCCAGTGGCTTGAACGTAACTGTGAACAGAATTTTGTTCTTAAAACAGGGCTGTCCTGCCCCTGCCCCAATGTTCTGTAACCAATAAAAGCCATTCCTGAAATTGGGAAACCTCTCATTGACAGATGAAATGAAATGAAAATTTATTTCTAGACCGCTATTCCTTGCAGATCACAGCGGTTTACAAAAACACCATCAAAACCAATACAATACATAGCCCAACAATACAAAAACCCACTCATACCATTTAAAAACAATACAAGGGAGGGCTTGTCTTCTTCAGGCAGGCAGTTGGAGCCAGCCTGCCTCTCCCTCCCCAAGATGGTGGAAGAAGGGAGGGCTTTTGTTCTTCAGGCAGGCAGTTGGAGCTTGCCTGCCTCTCTCCCCCCATGATGGTGGCTGAAGGGAGGGCTTTTCTTCTTCAGGCAGGCAGTTTGGCCAGCCTGCCTCTCTCCCCCCAAGATGGTAGATAAAAACTAACTTCCAAGATCTGCTCTTTAACTCTCTCTCTCTCTCTCCATCTCCAACCGACACAATTCCCCCAGTACAGTACAGGTGCTATAAAGGAAGGGAAAACTTATAAACTGCTCCTTCCTTGGAGGTCTTTAAGCAGAGGCTGGATGGCCATCTGTTGGGGGTGCTTTGATTGAGTTTCTGCATGGCAGGGGGTTGGACTGGATGGCCCTTGCAGTTTCTTCCAACTCTATGATTCTATGGGGGGGGGGTGTCACCATGAACTAATCAAAGTGCTTCCCACTTATTGTGTGGCTCAGTTGAATCCAAGACATAGCATTAAATATATTAAACAGGCAAAATATTCCCTCATTATATAGTGTGCCTTTGGCATCTACTGGGCTTGGTTCCAGGTCCCCCTGTGGAAACCAAAATCTGTGGATGCTCAAGTCCCATTAAATACAATGGCACAGTAAAATGCTGTCCCTTATATAAAATAGCAAAACCAAGGTTTGCTTTTTGGAATACAAAGTTACTCTTGCACGTCTATGTTTTGCTATTTCCTCTCATGTTGCTCTGTTAAAGCAAATGAAGCACATCTAACTAGCTCGCAGAATATCTGTCCTGGATAAATAAGTAGAATACAATATATGGAAGAAAAGGTCTTGCTAAGGAAGAACCATCATGAAACAATGCTGCCTTGCTAATCTGCCTCCTCAAGTTCTGTCAGTAAATAGAGAGATGAGATAGTCCAATATACAACATATACTTGGAATTCTGAAAAAGTTCTGACAAAATCTTTCACCAAAGGCTTAAAACCTTCTCAGCCACAAGTCAAATTGGTATCCATTGGGGGCCTGCAACCACATATATATGTTTGCATGGACATTCAGTTCACATACAAACAATCTGAAAAGCAAAGAACAGCACTGATTTAACTTGTAGTTTCCATTTCCATTTATTTTTTCCATCATACTTCCTTTTAATTTTTAATTTCCCTTTTTCATTGTTCTCACACACCCCCTTCACTGTCTTCTCTAATGATGACTGCAAATTACTTTATCCAATTTGCTTTAAAAGACTGGGCTCTTCTTCAGTAGCAGAAGCAGTGCTCACAGGGCAGGAAGGCTCTTGACAGTATCTGTCAGAACACCAGCTGGAAGAAAGTCTGGCTTCCATACTCAGAGGACAGTATTCAGAGGGTTTTACTGAGAGCATTACAATACATCACTAAGCTTTTACAATGGAATACATTACAATACATCACTAAGTTGTTACAATGGAAGTAGTCACTTCAATAGCCATTAAAAAAGCAGCAATGAGAATCAAATGAGGGGGCTGATGAAGATCAAATGGTGGTTGAGGAATTGCTGGAGAAGACACAATAACACAGAAAAAAGCAGTGGCAGAAGAAATGACAGAAGCAGCAATGAAGAGGGCAAACTGTCAGGACATCACCATGGGGGAATAAGTGATAAAGGAGTATCTAAAAGGTGTACCTCTGTATTTGGAAAGGTGTGCAACCCCTAGGTTGTATACCCAGTTTAGCAGATCATGGGACAAGAAAACATAAAAAGTAAACAGAACATCTAGTTCAAGAGTCTGTATGCTTCTGAATACTATTTCCTGGGTAAATAGAGAAAGAGATATTGCTTTCAGAACTTATTTGTACATTCCTGAAAAGCAACTGACTTGCTACTTAAAAAGTAATTGCTGAACTAGACAGATTTTTGGTCTGTTCCAACAGGATTCTTACAGTGAGCTTGCATTCTTTTTGAAATTGGATCAGCCACATGACCATAGCTTGCAAGGTCTCATATTAAATGTGATATATGCCTGGGTTGTTACTGGCTCAGCTGCCCTGATGTTTCAGATGATCTTGCAAATTTCAAGTCAGACAGTTGGCATTTTCAGGAAGAAAGCCCAACGTTTTATTCTGTTTTCCAAAATCCAATGTGTCCTTTCTTGTTGCTCTTTCAACAATTTAATTAATATTTATTATTTTTGTTGTAATTTACAGGGAACTCTTGGGAACTTGAATGTTGATTAAGTGGTCTTCGAGCCATTCAACAGATACAGACAAAACAACACTTGCTGATTCTCAACACATCATACATACCACTGATTACTTGCCCAAATAACTCTTCTGGTGTGTCACCAAAAAAAGGAACACAACCAACCAAAAACTCATACAAGATGACTCCCATGGCCCACCAGTCCACAGGCTTTCCATAACCCTGACGCAAGATCACTTCTGGGGCAATGTATTCTGGAGTCCCACAAACCTGGAAAGAGAGGGGGGGGGGAGAGAAAATCTTTAATGTAGAAAGAAACCTATATATATGTTGTGCCCCACAGTGTGGCACAACACATTATGTAAATGATGTGTTTTCCTAAGAAGGCTCTGAAAACTTTGAAAACAATTTTTTTCAGATTTACAGATGAAGTTTTTTTCAGGAAGAAAATATATTTGTTAAGACATGTAACAAATACACACACATACACATCTGTTTAGCCGAACCAAAGGAAGCTAAACATTGTGAAGTCGAAGGCTTTCATGGTCGGCATCCATAATTTTTTGTGTTGTTTTTTTTTAGCTATGTGGCTCAAAAACATGAACATGGCCACATAGCCTGAAAAACCCACAAAAAACTAAGCTAAACATTCATTACATACTATGAATCTGTACAACTTTACAAAAATGTTTTAAAAAGAATGATCAGGATAAATCTAACTTTACAGTCCAAATTGTACTCTGTCTCTAGTTGAATTATCAGGTACATTAAATAAATGGACCAATAATATAAGGACCTTAAATAAATTTGTTCTATTCCTGAGTGATAAATGTCACAAAACCTGTACTGAACACACTTGTTGAAGAAAAAGGTTCCGGCATACCTCAGTTAGCAAAGGTCCAAAACAGATGGGCCAAATGAAGTGGCTTCTAGCCCCTTTGGAGGTGTTGTGTTCAGATGATCCGTGATCCCAAAGCGTCCAAAGTCGCTCAGGGATGGCAGGAGCCGGACTTTTTAGGAGCGGATATAATCCACTCCTGCCGGTGGGCCATACGGTCTCTGTGGTCCCGGCCCAAACGGGGCCAGAGTGGCTTCTGGCCACTCCTTCCGGGCCATCTGGACAGAGAATAAAGAACCTCCTTTTTATAAAGTCTTTTACACCTCCTTCTCCTTCTTGTCCTCTGTCCAGCTGAAACCTTTACAGTGCATCAACCTTAGTAGGATGGTGAAAGAGGGCTTGGTACTTTTGATGTTGAATTATAGCACTATGTCTGCAGTAAACAATGCATTAAACTTTGAGCTGAGAAAGAACAGGATTCTACTTTAGTGTATTATACAGCACCTATGTGTGCCTACGTATATACAACAGGCAAGGTAAACAGCAACTGGTTCAAGAATTCCTTACTGAGTATGCATGAATAGTAAAAACAGAGAGGGAAAGGAGACAGCATATTAGCTTCCAGCATTTCAAATACCATAGATCTACAAGTTTCACAACCAAAGTGGAACTCATAAGAAAAGTGGAGGCTAGGGAAAGAAAAAGTCATTGTTGGATTCATTTGGGAAGAAACTTTTAAGTAAGTCTCTAGAAAGTTCAAATTATTTTTGTTTATTTGTGCAAGGTTTTCTCTGATCTTGTTGTTTCGTTTTTCATGGGAGAGAGGGGTGGGCCAATCCCATCAGGCCTCCCCAAAGGAACCGAGCCCTTCCCAGAAGGCATCTGGCTCCATCCTGGCTTCTGAGGGAGAGAGGGGTGGGCCAATCCCATCAGGCCTCCCCAAAGGAACTGAGCCCTTCCCAGAAGGCTTCTGGCTCCATCCTCCACTCCCTTCCTCTTTTGTGTCATGTCTTCTTAGATTGTAAGCCCGAGGGCAGGGAACCGTTTAATTAAAAGATCGTATGTACAGTGCTGTGTAAATTTACAGCGCTATATAAATAAAGCTTAATAATAATAATAATAATAATAATAATATACAGCGGGTGCTCTATACACAGCTTTCAGCTTATGCTGAAAGCCGCGCAACAAGGAAGAAATGATGTGGGTGCCCATGGCGCACGCACACCACCACACCCAACCCCATTCATTTCAATGGGCTCAAGCATACGTGGAAATTGTCTTACGCAGGGGGTCTGGAATGGATCCCCCGCATAGGACAAGGGCACACTGTAGTTAATTTTGGATAAAATATATGTTGAAACATGTTGAACTGATCTTTTTTGTGTTGTAGGAACCCATCCCTGTTCTTTCTATGTTACTTCTACCTCCTAGAACTAAAATCTTCTGTTAAAGTAGTAAGAACAGGAACACATTTATTTTGTTAACTGAGGCATAGCTGTATGCCATTATTCACAGAGGTTTCAAAAATATAAGTTCAACTTACTTGCTTATCCAAGAATTCTCTGGTATCTTTCTCAATGTGACCTTCATACAGGTTGGTTGTCAGACTCATTAAGCCAATTTTAGAGAGACCAAAATCAGTCAGTTTGATATGACCCATTGAAGTTATAAGAAGACTGAAAGAAATGAAACACAGATCAGTGTTAGAAAACTGTTTCTGAAAAGTCAAGCAAATTACAGTGCCATCCTTTTATTGACCCTGACACTCGACAAAATGTTTACTTTAGGAGCTCAATGATACAGCAAATAAGGTCTCACAAGAGACAGAGATTTAAAACTAGATTATCCTTGGTGAGTATTTAAGGGAAGCAAGATTTCAAAAACACACATATATAATCTTTTACTCTCTGCATTTAGTTATCATAGAGCAGACTTCTGAAGAACTAATATCATTAATTCAACTGTGACATATTTAATTCAATGTAGGCATAACTGACTTTGCCAGTGAGGGTCTCCTAATGTGTGAAAGTATGCTTCTGATGATTAATGGAGATCTAGACTCTTTAAAGACCGATTAATTTATTCAGATACATTAAGTGACAAGAAAAAAAAGATTCTGTTTTTAAAATATCAAAAACGTTTCACACATCATATCTGCATCTCCAAATCCTTCAACACGATATCCTTTTTAAAAAGAGATGACGAATCAGTGGCCTGTGGTTCCTTTTGATTTGTCCTACAGTCTCTCTAATTCAGCCTTGTCAACTCCCAGTCTACAATGTGACAGTAAGAGATTTGGAAAGAAAATGTTAATTGGACTTAGGGCTTTATTCCCTAAGTCCAAGTGCCATCATGGGCAGAGAGTTAACTTTTTCATCCAGAGGTGAAATCTCCCCTCAGTACTACCCCCAGGAGTGTAGCCTAGGCAAAAATGTAATGCCGTTCTGAATATGAGCCCTTTTGGGAGAAGAGATATTTAAGTGTAAGGCCACTCAGGAATCTCAAAGTCATCATGAGCATCCTTATGTGGCAGGAAGATGATCCATGAAATTTCAGTGCCTATACATATACACTGAGTCAGAGTTAGTCATGCTTACAGCTGACTCACTAAAATCAATTAAATCAGTGAGACAAGGTTCACTGATTTCAGTGGGTCTCTTCTTTTAATTGATTGTATTTGGATACAACACAAAATACATTCAACGTCTGTTTTAAAATTATGTCACATGTTTAGATTGTACAGTCAACCCTCCATTTTTGCAGGGGATTCGTTCCAGACACACACACCCCCACAAAAACAAAAACTTATCAATATTCAAGGCTTAAATGGTGGTGCATGCCCATGAGCAAGCGTGCACCATGGGCCCACACTCCATTTAGTCACCCTCCGTTTGCCCTCCATGGATACACAAGGGGTGCGGATTTCAAATCTATGAAAACAGAGGGACAACTGTATTTTTAATACCTAGTAAAGTTTGAATATTTCTTGCTATACTGGACAATGAAAATGTATGATACAATTTGAATGTACTCCCACTTTCAATTTAGAGCTTTTTAAATGAGATTTTTAAATATATATTTTGGGTAATCACAATATGACATCTACCATAAAGTGGCTCAGTAACAAGAACAAACACACAAAAAAAATTGTTAACCTTAAAGACCGAAAATGGCACACATTGTTCCTATAACTATTTTTAGAATGGACAGCTGCAGCCACAGGTCCAAACATGAGAAGCTAAAAACGTACTTGTCAGGCTTTAGGTCACGGTGAACGATGCCATAATTGTGGAGATACTCCAGCGCCAGAACAGTTTCTGCAAAATACATCCTTGCCATATCAACAGGCAAAGCTCCAATATTCTTCAAAAGAGTTGCACAATCTCCTCCTGGTTTACAGTGAAGACAGAGCATAAGAAGATGAAGACCATTTGTACTAGTTATCTGGCAACAGCCCAAGCTGACAAAATTCAACTTGTTATCCTGCAATCCTATACTTGTCTATTGAGATGTTAAGTACCATTGAGTTCAATACTCTGATGTACGTCAGAACAGGACTGCATTAGAAAGATCTTCCTGACAGTAAGAGTGCTTCAGAAATGGAACCAATTGCCTAGAGAGGTGTCCGCTTCTTTGGATGTCTTCAAAAGAGTCTGTGCTATCAGCTGGGAATGCTTTAGCTGGAGGTCCTACACTGGGCAGGGTTTAGACTTGACGGACCATGAGGCCTCTTCCAACTTTATGATTCCATGTTTCTATACTTTTAAAAACACACAAAATGCAGGCACTAAAAGACTGACATTGTACTGAGCATCCCACTTTAGAAGGACATGGGAACCCATTCTTTGCATTACATGAAGCTTCTGCAAAGTCATAAAGATCAGCTTTGTGCCAAGTACATTGGTTTGGACTATAAAGGCACAAATAGGTATTGTAAAGTTAAATCCTGATTTTAAAAGGATAAGCTCTCAAGATAAATGTAAGCCCGAAATAGACAGGCAGTAAAGTGTGGCTTCCAGCCACTCTCAGGGTGTGACGTTTAGATGACACACACCCCCAGAGCAGTTGAGAGCTGCTCGGAGAGCATGCCAGACTGGAGAAAGCTGGCAGGAAAAGGAGTGGAGAAATTCTGTTCTTGGCCGGTGTCCCATTTGAGATCGTGGCAGCAGCCTGGATCAGGGCCAGACGCATGCTGTCGCCATGGTCCTACACTGATCAGGGGGAGCAGCCTCTGGCCACTCCTTTTGCCCTGTCTGTTTAAGGCCATAGTTAGTAAAAAGAAAAAGTTGCAAGTCATAAGTCAGCCTGAAATAACAATGCAGACTAAGTCATCTACTATTCATCAAATTACAGTATCTTCCACCAACCACTGCATTTCAGCTTCATCTGGACTCTATTATGTTAATTTGCTTGCTTCAAAAAGTGTAAAGGTATATGTTTCTGGATTTGTATCTGTGAACATTCTCCAACTTCTTGCCTTCCACATAACCCTCAGAGTGATATACCAATATAAAAGAATAAATACAACCATATAATCACAGAACTGTAGTACTGAAAGGTAACCCAATGATGATGTATCTTGTCCAACACACTTCCAATGCTGAAACAGGCAACTAAAGTATCCCTGACAGTGGACATTTAATCTCTACTTAAAAACTTCCTGTGAAGGACAGAATCTACCATGTTCCTAAGTAATCTGTCAAACAGCCCTTACCTTTCAGAGATTCTTCCTAATTTTTAGCCAGGACCTCCTTTCTTGTAATTTCAATATATTGATTTAGAATCTATCCTCTGGAGTAGCAGAAAAGCATGTTCCATGTGACAGCCCTTTAGACATTATAAAATAGCTATTACATTGCCTCTCAGTCTTATCTTCTCTAGGCTAAACAAACCCAACTTTTTAAACTGTTATTCGTAAGCATGGTTTTCATTCCATAATGAGCAAAACCATCCCTAGTCTCAAGTTAATACCATTATGGAACCATGGGGATTTACCACTATATCCTTGTGGACAGTAATTAATGGGAATTCAGAGATTTACATAAACTGGGTGGCACAATAGGGTCCCTAAAAGATGAGAAGACAGCATATACAATATTCAATACTTTTACCATAAAGTAACCCACTTTCATAAAAATGTAAGATCGATATTACAATCAAGGGAGCTCTGTAGTGGTAAAACAATACCTTCAACATACTCCATGACCATGCACAAGTGCCGTTTGGTTTCAAAAGAGCAGAACATGCTGACAACAAAAGGATTCTCTGCAAAAGTTAAGATGTCTCTCTCCACAAAAGCTTGCTGAATTTGATTCCTCAAAATAAGGTTCTGCTTATTGATTTTCTTCATTGCAAAACGCTCACGGGTAGTTCTGTGGCGCACTAAGAACACTGCACTAAGGCAACACAAGAAAATTGCATTGTGTTAGAGATGCCATGAGCATACTCCAGAGGTTCTGAATTCTAGGAATTTCTCTGAAGTTTCAATTACTGTATTTGATCAGTTCATAAAGCTACCAAAAGGCAGAAAATTAAGGACAAAAATTTATTCTATCCTCTTCCTACTGCTACTGAAGTGTTAAGTAGATACTTGAAACTTCATTTAGGATCAACAATTATTATGAGTAAGATTGATAACTTCAAGTACCCAATTAAAATACAAATGTAAAAAGCAAAAGTTCGGTAATAAAAGAATCAGTTTTTAGAAACTAAATTATTAGTGTAATACAATTACTTATTGCTCCAAGTAAAACTTTCCACAGACATACAAAATTTCTGTCACATCTCTATATACAATTTAACTGCAAGAAGGCACACCATCCATAGTAAAATATTATTTTATTATATTTTATATTATTCCCTTCCTGTGCATTATTACGGCTAGATAAAGTCAAAAATCTTACCCATACGCCCCATTGCTAATAAGTTTAATAGTTTCAAATTCTTCTTCAGAAGGAGGTTTTTTTACTTGCACAGTGGCTCGACGGCTCTGAAAACATAAAAAATAGTTTTCACTTTCCTTTTACCATCCATTTGTCTTTTAAAATTTTATTTAAGCAATGTTGCTTTGGAATTATCTCTGAACAGAAGATATATTATTTCTAAAATATCTGTTTAATACTGTTTTGCCCTAGACCATTTAAAATATTTTTTTGCTTAAAGAAATCTAAGAAGATGGGGAGGAAGAAACACATTTACATTTCACTCTATAGGTAGGATAACAACATGGATCTTTTTCAAATTTATTACAAGTGGCTGCTCTAACAAAACTTTCAAATATAAAATAATTCTGGATATAATTTTAGAAGATGATCTAGTCATCTTCTAAATACATTCTCATAGTATACTCAATAATATGCTGAAAGAAATTTAAAATGTATCAGTAAAACAGTATTTTTCACTGTTAAAAGTTATTTTATTCATGAACAGTTTACTAATACTTTATTAGAACTGATGCCTTTAATACACACCTGCTACTAGATTGCAGAATTAATCTTTTAATTCATTTACCTTTCCCTCAGTAGAATCATCTGTCTCTGGAGTATCTGGACTGTCATAGCTATTCAGCTGGGCCATTTCTGAGGCAAAGGGAGACAGAAATACACATTTTTAGGATGCAATGTTAAACAACCAAATTCCTTCATCCACTTGCAGTCCCACCCCCATTATGCAGCTCTCATATTCAGCTCTCATTGACTGAAGAAATCAGTATATGAAGCCAAAGTAAAAAGAAGATGGTGAATTGTATGATTTCTTAGTGGAAATTTCCCCCCAAAAGTACACTCTCAACACCGGTCGGCTCATTTTTTAAAAAAATGACTGTACAATATAAATTAATTTCTTTTTGTAGCATGTTTACAAAGTCTCTACATTTCTTCAAAGAGGATTTTTAAATATTTGACAAATAAATGGAGTCTTTATAGATGTCCTGTTTATTTCTCAGGAATACTTTAGCTGATAAAGCAACTTGCTTTAGCTCATAGTATTCAAACTCTATATTTGGAAGAAATGTGTGATGCAGCTCCATATAACATATTCTGTAGTACCACAAAGAGACTGTTCGATAATCCAATTATTTTGCTACAATTTATGCAGAGTTAGGAATGGTTTTATCCCAATTGTTCAGGTTCTATCACTGTGTTTCATCAAATGCATCAAGAATTTAAATTGCTAAATGATTCCATTTTAAATACACACACTCAAAACACATGATGCAGAAATTAATGTACATTCTTACAGGTAAGAAGGTACAGTACATTAATTTCTGCATCATGTGTTTTGGATGTGTGTCCTTTAAATGTAAACTTAATGAGTCTTTCTAGTAAAACACATAATACTTAAGCGTGCTTCTATAAATGTTAGCAAACAAACAAAATGAACAACAGGGATGTCTCAGATTCTTTAACCTACTTATGCTTTACATATAGCTTTAAAAAATAGAAAGTTCGCACCCTCCAGGGGATCCCTGGTGAGGCCCAGCTGGCAGATAATGTAACGAGGAATGTCACATTTAATGCCTTCCCCTTCCTTTGCATGGCCTTCTGCAGCTTCTAGCAGATGGTAGAACTCTTCGGGATCAAACTCCTGAAGTTCAAGGATATCAAAAGACAACAGTTAATCTGGATTTCCAAAACCAAAATATGTAACTTCATTTTAAGAATGATGAGGATGGGGGGAAAAGTGCATAATTTAGCTTGAAAATATGCATTTATCAAATATTCACGACCAAATATCATAATTCATTGTGCACTTAGCAAAAGCACATGTATGTATAGCACTAACGTTATGTATTTTTCTACATTAGAAAAAGCATAAATCAATAAATCAACAATTCTTGGAGATTATTATATTCATTTCACCATGACTTTTTACCAGGGCATCACAGGAACAAAAAAAGAAAGATTACACATTAGAACTATGATGCTTCATATATTTTCTAGAGTAACCAAATGGACAACAATTAGATTCTCATTCTATATATTCAAAACCAGCAACGAAATCCATATATTGTCCTGATGCCAAAAAAGAAATCACATTTTCTTGTGTCTTTCAGAGTCACAGTTACCCAGAAAGAAGTCTACTTCCCTCTATCCTATGGATGTGGAACAGATGTAAAAGCAGCAAGACTTTAGTGTAATCCTATCTTTGGCAAAACTACCAGTATATTCACTGCAAACAGCAACCAATAGCAAACAACAGTACTTAATCTGAAAGTATGATCAACAGGAAAGAGTAGGGATGGGATCATGAAACCATGAAAGGGTTAGGACAGGACTGATCTCCTAGGGTTCATCTTTATGTTGCTATACAATACAATATACACTATTGTATATTCCGGGCGGCTTGGAAGTGTGCAGCATATAAACACCATGCTTCCAAGCCATCCACACAGTAGTTCTAAAGGGCCATCTGTTCCAGCCCTCAGTCAGTATCACTGTTAAACCTTCTAATTAATTTGCCCTTCTAATTAATAAAACTATTAATTAATTTGCATATCTTAGAAGCCATCCACATTGCTAGAAGTGAGTAACATGTAAGAAATAATATGCAGTAATCAATTCTGTGTATTTAAAAATGCATCTACAAATCTATAACCTACACAGAAATATTATGAATGAAACCAGATACTGTTTATTGCTATTGTAAATAAATAGTAGCAAGAGCTGGAAGTCTACTACTAGATTTATATTACTAAATGATAAAGTGAAACTGCCAGTGAGCCTACACAGCAAAGTAAACACCTCCAAAAAGGATAGGTAAAACAGACTGAAATCTAATGAAAAGGCTAAATAAGAGATTCTAGTTTTATATTTTGAGTCCTGTCACAACAATCTTTATAATCATAGAATCGTAGAGTTGGAAGAGATCATAAAAGGCCACTAAATCCAACCCCCTTCCATGCAGGAACACACAATCAAGGACCCCTGACAGATGGCCATCCAGCCTCTGTTTAAAGATCCCCAAAGAAGGAGTGTTCATTATACAGACTCTCAAAAACATTACTACAGTTGGCCCTCCTTATCCACAGATTTTTTATCCACGGATTCAAACATCCACAACTTGAAAGTATTCAAAAAAGGTATAAATTCCAAATAGCAAGCCTTGATTTTCCATTTCATATAAGGGGTACTATTTTGCTATGCCATTATATTTAATGGGAGTTGAGCATCCATCAATTTTGGTATCCACGGGGAATCCTGGAATCAAATCCCAGCGGATAACAAGAACCCACTGTATCTATATTCGTCTCCAATTTTTCTTCAAAAGGATTGAGAAGGAAGTTACTATATATCCAGTTTCTGATTAACTAGTTTTAACTGAAGACAAGTTTAATTTTGGTACTACCTCCAAGGACAGTAGTATTTAGATTTGGTGTGTGGCCATAACCATTACAGGTGCACACTACCTCTAATATATGAAAGAGAACAAGATCTATTTAAACACTTCAAACAACACTACAAACATCCAAGATATACTCCTTATGCTCCTCATTGAACTGTTAAGGCCTCTCTTTCTGATTTCTCCCAGTTGTAAACCCTTTCTCGGAACCTCTTTTATAATACGGACTATCAATTGGCAAAATATGCTAGATTCCACCAAGTTTAATTTCAATCTCCTGGAACAATTCATCATTGCTACAGCTTCTCAAAGGCCCTGCTTGCTTACCAGACACTCTAGCAATCGTGCAGGCCGTGCAATTATGATCATCAACTTTTTCACCAGCTGGGTTACAAATGCCACCTCTGAGCTTTCTGATCGTTCGTGAGCCTGTAAAAAATGTTAGATTATGAAACAAAGAACTAATTTCATAAATGTAAAGTACACATGCTATTATCGTAGGTTTAATTACAGCTAATTATCAGCATAACAAACACAGCAATCAACTTGCTTACATGTTGCCAAGCTTTAACACATTCTATATATGGCAGAAGCAACATTGATAAACTCAATGAATTGAGGGGAATGTTACAAAGTTTTCAATTAACAATATTTAAATTATACTCTATTTTATAATCTTAATGTTTTAGGTGTGGCTTTACATTTAGTTTTGTTGGTAATTTTTCTTCGGTTACTCCTATTACCACCTTAAAAGAGAAAGAGAAAGAAAGGGAGTGAAGGAGGGGAGGGCAGGTTTCATTCTGTAATTGTTCTATCAGGACACTCAATGAATCGCAAGATACACATGTATAAACTGTCGAAACGCCTGTATAGCTACATGCTCTACATATAATGTAATGATAAAAATGTTCTCTACAGATCAAGAAATCACTGGGGACAATGAGCTATGGTTGGTCCAAAATTGAATATATTCAATGAATCAATTAGACTTATCTATATATCAGTTCAATGAGTCTACTTCAGTTGGAACAAACAACTGGATTTACTCCAGTTTTTCCCTTATACTCATATATAATACTCTAACTCTATGTATATTTAACCTACACAGAAGGAGGAATAAAGACTCAATTTTTCATCCTCCTTGATTAGCACTACTCTGCATTATTCTAAAGCTATTAAAGACAAGTAGAGGTATAATAATGTTAGAAGTAGAGTTCAGAGACCAGATGAGTGACAAACATTGAGTTTCTGGGTTTCTGCCAGCATGAATTTAATGAACAAATGTGCCAGCAATCAACTAGAGTAGAACTACTTAGTAACATTCATTTATAAAAAATAAAAATCGATATCCAAACAAGCACCAATATATTACCTGATTATTTATGGAAAAATAACTAAACTATTTAACTTGGCTCGCTTACTAGTAACACTGTGTTTTGAAAATAAGGATAATTCAGTCTTTGAATTCATACTGTAAGTGAAGGCAATGGCATATCATAGGGATGCTTTATAATCTACGCAAAAACAATATATAGTAGTTTTCAAACAAGCAAAATGAAGAAATAAAGCAAACAATACATTTCAGAATTTGCATTCACCATTGAAGAAAAAAGCTGCAATTCACATCAGCTCTAACTGATTTAGCTTGGACCTTGTAATTTACATAATTTATTTGAAACAATTTATTTCCCCTCAATTCATAAACTAATTAAAACTTAACATAATTTGACAGGGGATATATATATATATATATATATATATATATGAATGAAACATCAATATTTTAAATGTTAAAATTACTTCCATTGATCAATAGTGAAGAGTTTGCTAAAAACAACTGTTTAGGAAGTTTGTCACACAATCTAAATGTCCCAACCATATGTGAAAAAAGACTTAAAAACTGCTGCGTCTAAAACTTAACTGCCATTTTATTAGTACCTTAAAAACATTTTTTCTGTTTCAATTATGAAAAACAAAGGCAAAAATATATTTAATGATGTAATTTATACTGCATATTTTAAATCTAAGCTAAATCAAAAATGAAAACACACAACACAGTAAGAAGAGATTACAAAAACCAAACGCAACTTGTAGCAGCCATTCAGCCATGATATCTGCCCAGCACTGCAGCTCCAGAATCCTGAATAAAATCTGTGTTACTTCTTTCTTTCTCTCACTGGATAGTCTGGACATCTCTCCACAAGCTTTGTTTAGAATACATCTCACTTTTACTGCATCTTGGATACATGGGTTATATACCGAATAGCTGCCTATCTTTCACTTCCCTTGGTATGATGCATGCCATCTCATTAGCAGCTCCAATGACAACATGCTTGTCTGAAGGTTGTGGGTGTCATTTCAGAGATTTTTCTCTCGTTAAAGGGAGGGGCTGAGGCAAGCCCAAGGGTTATGGGCTGAAGCTGCTGCCATTCACTTATAGAAACAAAGTCGTTTTCAGTGACATACATATTGGAGGTAGAAATGGGCAATTTACAAAGTGATTCCCTTATCTGAAAGACTCATCCGTCACTAACTGTAGCCACTAGAGCGTGAAATTAAAATCATTGTTCTCCCTTGGGGTATACCAGGACCAACATCAGTGATATTCAAGTCACAACTGTGTAATTGAGCTAATATATTGATACAGACCAAGACACCCAAATTCCACAGACAAGAAGCAAGACACCTGCACTTAAAAACAGCAGTTCTAATTAAGATTTCTGTTTGAGTGGGCTACATAAGGCTACTGTAATACATATATGAAACTCTGCACAGTAGTGTCTCCCATACAGGAATATCTACAGAAGATTATTATCATCTTTTTAAAAAGCAAAAGCAAAATATGCATTTAAATATCTGCATTTCATTTCACTCTTCTGAGATAAATTCAATGTGCAGCTTATTTTTCCTTTTCTGAATTCTCTATTTCTATCACATTTCAGTTTACAAGTGTAACCACACTAATCCAGTCCAGCCACAGTTAAGTGCTCTTACAGCATCCATTTGTTTTTAACTGTAAAGATGCAAGCATAAGCTCAGATGTCTCAGGGAAACCAAAAGAATTAAATGTGCTTAACTGTGAATGGGTTGTTCCCATTCTCTTCAACTATTTTAATCAAGAATATGCCTATAACTGACACCTTGCATAATTCCACTGATTTATAGTAACTCTGGATTTGGTGAGAGACACTTTGTTATGACAAATGACATGTCCAATAATAAAGAGTAAATTTACAGAATAAATTTGGACAGCATTTAAGAGCAAAGAAAGGAAGAACAGAAGGGGAAAGAGTATCTTCAACAACACATTCCTGAAGCAATCTCATTTGTATTAAGGTATTTGGTACATTAGTATGTGCCTCCTAATGTATCTTACCTGTCACTACCTAATCTTTTCATGGATGTGGTGAACTGAAACCAATTTAGAAAAACGATTAAAAAATACCAACCTCCACCCCTCTCCAGCTAAATACCATTAAAGAGTAGAAAGAGAAAGACAACTACTATCTCTACTGTCTTATATAATAATATACTAGTATTGCTATACTAAGACTACTGTATTAATATGACAAAGTATGACGTGCTTTGAACTAAATTACTTTGCTGTATGCTTGAGTTTTCCTGATTAGTTTTAAAATACATTTTACATGTGCAGATAGCAACTGCAGCCCTCCATCTGACCTATAATTTCCATAAGCTTTAGCCATCAAAGCCAACTCTGAAGGACTGTAGTCTGAAAATATATGGAGGGCCCAGTTACCTATCCTTGCATTAAATGGAAATACTTCTTGCTTTTATTTTATTTTGTTCTGTTTAGCTTTTATAGAAATTTAAGTCTAAAACAAAAAAACCAAATTTCTTTTACTAACTTTTTGCTGCAGGCGAAGCCTTTCTTAGTTGACCAGAACATTTTCATTATTTTGGGACAAGTTCCAAAACAGTAACTGTACCCATGAATGCAAATCCTACTATATGGAGATGGCATGGTGCTGGGAATGGACACAGACAGACATAATGTCTTCTACTTTGTAGCAGAAAATTAATATGAGCTACTGTATGTGTCTACATGTGACTTCCAAGTTGCCTGTTAACTTATGGTGACGCCATGAACTACACAGGGTTTTCTGAGATTTCAGTAGGAAAAACATGGGTCCTAATGCCATTCTTAAGAATATATTACAGTATGAATTGAAACATATTCTTAAGAACAGCATTAAAACCCATCTTTGGCCCTCTGAAATCTGAGGCATTTGAAGGTCAGTAAATTGATTCAAGCTTAATCATGATTTCCTCTATTGCCAGTGTCTTAACCTACTTGCTCTAAATGGCTGGATGCTTCCTATCTGAAGCATGCCAATCTCAGCACACTATTCAAAAGTGTGTAAGGATTGTCACTGATATGTTATTCCATATAATTGCAACTAGGTGACGGAAAGCTGCTCTCTGAATTCAACTAGTTTTTGTAGTATATAAGGCAGTACGCTGTTGAAATACTTACATCCTGTAGGAGTTTCTCAAGGTTTTCCTGCAATTCATAAAAGTACCGAGACGTAATAAGTCCTTCACGTGATTTATCCAGGCAATCTCTGGCCAACTCAATAACTTGATGATGAATGAAACTCAGAACTCCATCTGCTAGCTGCAGTACATTCTCTGGTGCACTGGATGCAATAAACTCTGCCAATCGTTCCTCCATCTGGGCTGTGGCCTAAGACGTGTCAAAGAATAGTCACAGGCATTTACTATTAAACATCTATAGATTATAGGTTTTGTATGAATATTTTGGAATTTTGGCAACCAGAGATAAGGAGTTTTGTTCCACAATAACCAAATTCATAAATATTACAATTGTGTGACAAAGCTGAGTGATACTACGATTACCACATAAAAGATGCAGCGATTTAAGAAGGGACAAGAATTTAAAGTTACCAAAACAAAACAAAAAAAAACCCCAAAACCCTGGTATCAAACAGGTTGAGATCTGTAGGTCAAACACCTAAAATGGCCAAAGCATACATTATATAGGAGTGCACATCTATCAGTAACAAAATGTCTTGAAGTTTTTATTTTTACTTCAAAGAAGCCACAGGAAGCTCACATTTGAGCAGAGTAGTAGGACTAGGTGAGAAGTAGTTAATACTTCCATTCATTTAACTCTCCTTCCTTAAGAGGCTGCTTGAGAAAGAAAAGCTCATTTTTTCAATTAAGAATATTCAGGTCGTATCATTTGGCTCCCTCAAACCAACAAGTGTATGGAGAAACACAATGACGGATGGATATGTGTATAAAATCTGTAAGCACATGAAAAAATTAAGATGCTGCTACAACTGTTTTTCTTACTTATAAGCATAGTGATTTACTTGGAGACTGACTTGCAACAGTAACTTTATATTCCAAAAAACAAACCTTGATTTTGCCGTTTTATATAAGGGACATTATTTTATTATGCCACTGTATTTAATGGGACTTGAGCATTCAAATATCTATGGAGGGGCCTGGAATTAAACCCCAGTGGATACCAAGGACCTGCTTTAACAGCAATATCATCAAATATAGGGTACTATTTGAAATTTTCTCTCACATCCTTATTAAACTACCTTATTAAATAGACTGAAGAGATTGCTCCAAGTATTACTTCTTACCTTTGGAAACCTTTCTTTGTACACATGGTTCATCATTACTATTTCACTATCAAACGATACTGGAGAACGGCCAGGACTGCAAGGAAAAAAGTTAAGAATTTAAAATCTAATTGCTTCTCCCGAAAAAAATTTATCTGGGATGTTAACTGGAACTGGGGAGAAAGGAAATGTCATTTCATTTCTCAAAATGTCATACTGCCACCTACTCAACTTGCACAAATATTAGTTATATTAGTGTATATGAGACCCTCAATTATTTTTACAAAAGTATCTGTGTTTATTAAATGTCAGAATTTCTAGAATGTTTTAACAACTACTTGACAGTGGTAGAAAAAGAGGCACATTTACCCACATCTAGTGGGAATGTTGTTCTCTTAATCAGTATTGGAAAGATATCATCCATACTATAAAAGATGTAATAATGAGATCCAATGTCACTCATGCCACTTTTGAACTGCTTAACCAAGTAAGAACAACTACAACTACAAAATTCTCTATGTATTAGTAAATCATCTTAGGAAAGCACTTAGGAACTATTACTTAAAGTGATACATTTTAAATCTTAACACAGATTAGAATTTGGAACAAATATGGTTTTCTGTTTCATCACCATATATCAGATGCTGAAACGTAATGCCATGACTCATTCTACAGCTAAGTAGTCTAGCAGGCTGAATGAGGTAATTCAGATAGAAATTACACCTACTTGTTTAAATGACTCCTCCAAATTAGAATTAAATTTTCTCCTGAATTTTGATTTTGCAAATGGTACAGCTCTTTGATGCCTCTCCTCAAAGGAGTGCCAAGAGGAAATGCGCTTTCAAGGATGTGAATAAGACATTTTTGTATGTTTGTCAGCTTTTCTGGGTTAAAATCAGGCAAAGTTATCAAATTAAAATTAAAAGATATTAATGAACACTAACATTTTCTTTGTTTTGCCTTTTCATCCTTTCATATCTACGTTGTCTTAGTCCTGCCAGTGCACGACTAGCTCCCACATACATCACACAGCCATGATTTACTGTAGTTCTCTCCTCATCCATCCACCAAACTTTAAGGTGAGCACAAACATTTATGCCTGCTGGAATTTTGTAAATTCTTTGGCATTGCTTTCCTTTGTTTTGTCTTTTACATCCTTTGTTATATGCCCCCAGGTTTTACCCTCGACTTAACCACAGGTCACATTAAAATCCATAATTCTGGCCCCAAATCCTGTCCTCAACTTATACATGAGGTCGACTTATAGTCGAGTATATACGGTAGTCTATTTTTTAATCTATGTGGCATACAAATTCTCAAAAGAAATCTGTGAGTATATTAAAGTTTCACCAGCTACACAGGTTTCCGAAAAAGTCTATTCTAGTTTAGTACAGTAATCTAATTTATACAATAATTTCTTCTAAACAGTGGATGTTCTCACAGACAACTGAAAACTAGTTAGGAAAAAATAATTTGACGTATCATAAGTAGGATCAAATGCCCACCTGAGACTGCGAGACCGGGGCCGCATTGCTGGGGAATGTCGTCCTTCCTCATCAGTGATGCTTTCTGTACTGAAATGCTTTGTCAGGAAATGAAGTTCATCTGCTGTTGGCTGATAGGGCAGTTGATGTAGCTTCTCCTGAGATGAGCAAGATGACTAAGAACAAAATATATATACAAAAAACTCCTTAATACGAGGCACGGGACTTCATATACATAAACATGGTACAATTGTCTTAATGATTTAACACGATGAAGCAGAGCTGCAAAGGTGTAAGTACTGATGCTAAGTTATGCATACATGGTCTATCATTTGTTGAGTTGCCTTCAAGTGTTGGTAAATCTCTAGAAATGTGCTATTACAGATTAATTACAGCCAGGACTTTCATATTCCCTCATATCTAAGCAAACAGAATAAATTTTAACAGCAACAGTTCTCAGATGCATCTAGGAATAATTAAGTGACAAAACATTAAACTGAGATCTATAAAATATGTGAACTAAACTATGGATAAGAAAATGTACGGCGCTTTCTGCTAATATAAGTACATCCCCTATATCCGTGGGAGTGGTATTCATGGCTTCACTTACCCGTGACTGAAAAAATATGTTCTCTCTAGAGACTTTCTAGGTCCTCCAGCATGATTCTATGGTACACGTCCAGTAGATGTTGACAAAAGAGTCTTGCTGGAAAACCTAGAAATCTTCTCTCTAGGAATCTCTTGGTCCTCCAGCATCACTCTATGGTCAACTTTCACCAGATGCTATTAATTTCACTATGGTTTGCTACTGTTCTCGGTTTCACATTTCCATGGTAAGTCTTGGAATGTATCCCCTGCATTGTGTGTGTGTGTCATACTGTACTTTAAATGAATAAAAAAAAAATTAAAGAATGATCCACACTAGGTATTAGAAATAGTTTTGAAGTCCTATACAAAACAGTTAAAAAAACAGTTATTGTCAACCTGCTGGGAAGGAAGGAGAAAATAATACATTTAAAACTTCAATAATTCTTAACTACTAGAAGTAAAAAGAATGGAATTTAAAGAAATTTATCATCCATGATAAAAATTAACTTACTGAAACTGTTGAACTAGGTGTGTTAGTTCCATATCCAGATGAAGGAAGGGAGGCCAGAGACCAACGGCGTCCATCTGTCCTAGAGAAAGATGCACACAGTACTACTCAGAAATGTTACTACAAGCTTTAAATAACCTATTAACAAAGTTCTCCTACACAAGTAACCATGTGCTGTAGTTAGTGGCCAGCCATCCTTTTAAATTTCTCCCCTAAACAGCTTTAGGTTGATTATAAAGTCATGGCAGTAATAATTGTGAAGTCGAGAATCTGGCCTGTAGAACGTAACACATTCCACTAAAGACATTCCACTAAAGAATTTTTTTTAATTGTTTAGAACTTCTAGAACCCAATACCCTAAAAAAATCCATTAAAATTGTTTAGAAATTCTCTATTTGTCATCATAAATTTTCAGCATCTATTTTACTATTATAGATACCACAAGATGTTCATTCAGTTCTTCAGAACTCAGAGCATTTCACTGATTGAAGAATCTTTTGCTAAGAAACTCTGGCCAACCCCTGCCAAAAGCAGTTTTAATAAACTGGCTTATCCAGTTTATTAAAACTTATATATATATTATTTGCACAGGCAAAATATTTATCAAAATGAAGTATAAGTTTTCTACAGAGTGATGAGGCAAAACTGATCAGGAATGTGTGACTACATTTAAAGGTATTTGTTTAATACAATTCTGCCAGCAATTAATCAACTGTATCCTGAATCAGGAAGGTGCCTTCTCAACAAGGAAAAAAAAGCCCTTTTAAACTGTCTTAATTTCATTTTATATTTTGAGGGCAATGGCATGTGTATGAATGCATGCATGCCAAACTAGGAAAAGGGGTGGGGATAATATCTTTCAGGAGTCTTGCAGGCAGTCCCTAATGCCGTAAAGATTCCCTAAAGTGCAACAAGGAAGCAATCATTCCCGCTTTCATAGCACTTTTCAAAACAATGCTTTTTTTTGTGGGAGAAGAGCCTCGTGTGATAAAGTCTGTATGAAATAATCAGCAAGATAGTGCTGTGTTCAAGTATGGAAAGGGAGTGAACAGTTTGGGGAGAGTTCTGGTTTACATCTGATTTTTTGTTTGCATTCTTTGACATTGCAGCTATTATCTTAGCTATAAATTATGGGTTTCAATGTTTCTATTAAGTACTGAGAGTATCAACTACCAAGCGTCTCTAAAAAGATCTCTTGCACGGCTTTTTGCATATCATCTTTATTATATTTGACATTTCATAAGAACAGTAGGAATGACTCTGTAAAACTAAACTAAGCTTCATATTTGATCATCTACATTCAGGAAAGCAATACACATTCTTCTCTCTCTTAGGATTAAGCAAAGGGATAACATACATTTAATAAGTAATACATTCATGCTTCATGCACAGGATCACAAATATTTAAGTGTAGTGACACAATCCATGCTGTAATTAACCCCATTTAGCCAATCTTTTGAACATAAAACATCCTCAAATGCTACTGCTATTTTCTCTTGTATCTTATATTTTATATGTGACATGTACTGAACACTCAATTGCCACTGTATGAAAGGGTATCACTGCTTAAATATTTTGAAGAAAAAAAAGGCAACTGGCTGAGACACAAAGACACAGAGGCAATTTTGGTCAATGCAAAAAGATTTCTAAAGCCTTACTACAAATTTTATACAGTTTATACTGTTTTTCGGTGTAGTTTTTACTTCCATCTTCTTTTTATTTCGTCCTGATCATTCATTTTTCTTTTTTACTTTGTTTCCCTGGAGGTAATGTAGCACCCTACTCTTCTTTGAAATTCCCATTTGATTTCTCAGATCTTGTGGAAGAGGTTTCTTGTTCTACCTTTCTTAATGTCTTCTTCTATTTCTCTGCAGTGATTTATTATAATAGTTGTCTTTGTCCCTATGCATAGGTCACTGAATAGATACATACAGGATTCTGCATCCTTTTGTTTTGCATATGTCTTTAACTATTCAAATAATTTCATAAGTCATTTGATTCACTTTTTTTCTTTTTGGTTAAAGTCATTGTCTTTTTGCATTCTTCCCTGATAATATGCCTGGTTTCAGTCCAGGGTTCATCTGGCTCCCTGTCCATTAGGTAAAGATAGTCCCTTGACATGAATGTCTAGTTGTAACCAACTGCAGGGGGCGGTGCTCATCTCAATTACTAAACTGAAGAGCTAGACAAAGAGGATAACTTTGGAGTCATGTGGGCAGCATGACTGTTCTGAAAGCTGTTAGCTTCCCACCAAAGTGGTACCTATTTATCTACTTGAATTTAGATGCTTTTGAACTGCTTGGTTGGCAGATGTTGGGACTAGTGACAGGAGCTCATCCCATCATGCAGCACTTGGGCCTCGAACTGCCAACCTTCCAATAGTAAGAACTGGCATCTTAACCACTAAGCCACCTCATCCCTCAATTAGGCTTAATAGTGCAAAATTCCATTGAGTTCACTGGGATATATTGTTATTTTTAGCAATGCCTAAATGGGGTTTTGGCATCATATAAACTTACTGGGCCTGCAGCATGCAAAAGCATGATATTTGCATTCCATACAATATCTATATGCCTATATATCTATATAAATATATCTGCTAAACCATTACCTGTCTGCCCTGTGTCCATGGCTATATTAAAAAAAACACACAGTTATCAGTAATAAAATCACAACCCAGTTATAAATATGTCAAATTATTATTTTATGCTTGTGAATCAACTTGAGAACTTTCATTTTTGAAGGAACAGTACAAATAAATAAAAAGGGGGGTAAATGAGACATATGGTTATGCATCGTTTATATGCACAGCCATAATTCCAATTTATCAAAAGACTAATTTTGAGGATTGCTCATCTATGTTTTTCAGTTTAGTTTTGTTATTAGTTTAAAAACAAAGATTGGTGTCACAAAATTATCAGAGCTGAGAATGACTGAAAAACAAATCTATTTCCACAGTAAGTGATAATGGTTGCATCTCTACATATCACACAGTATTCTCTATGACACAACACATAATGTGAGAGGGAAATCTTGCACTGGGAAAAAGAATTTAGCTTAATAGTATAACACAAGAGCACATATTTTTCCTAGCACAGAATACTGTACACCCACCAATCTTGACCTTTGCCTAAGTCCTCTTGAGGATATTGGAGTTGGATGAAAGGTTAATGTGTTGTGGTTGTGGACAGGCTATCTCATGCAGAACAGCCAACTGAAGGATAACATGGGGCTGGTCTTTCAAGCAGATGGCCTTCTACCAACTTTCTATCTCCTGTGAATATTGCCACACAGACTAGCTTTCTTAACATCTGTTGTTACCAAAATGGCCATACCACTGTTGTGGTAGCAGCCACAAACGCAATACAATATGGCTAAGTGACTGGGCTTCTTCTTGCAGCTGCAAGCAGAAAGAGAGGCAAAGTAGCTCATGGGGAAGATTCACACAGTAAACTTCAGCATGAGTAAGGGCTCTCTTTAGCAGTTGTTCTTGAAAAAAAAACTTGCATTGAATAGTCAGTGGGACGAAGAGTGCTAGAATTGCCCCACACACACACTTTTTTTTTCAGTAACCAGGTTTTTGGAGCCCTGCCTCCTATGCTCCAAGCATGTTTTGGATAGCCTGGTGTGACTCCTAAGTAAAACAATTCCAAGATATTTGTCTAATATAAAAAATGATTCTGACTTCAGTGCTCAGTTGTATGTCTTTGCTCTTCAGTATCTTTTCCAGTTCTTTCACAGCTGTCCTTCCCATTCTTAGAGTTCTTCTTGTTTCTTGACTGCAGTCTCCATTCTGGTCGATGTTTGATCATAGATATGGGAATTCTTTAACTATTTCAATTTCCTCATTGTCTAGACTGCATTTGTGTATTTCTTCAGTAGTCATTATTTTTGTTTTCTTTATGTTCAGCACCTGACATGCCTTTATATTTTCATCTTTGACCTTCCTTATTAACTGTTCCAATTCCTGAATGTCTTCTGCTAATATTATGGTGTCGTCTGCATATCTTGTTAATGTTGCTTCCTCCTATCTTCGTTCCTCCTTTTTCTGATTCTAATTCTGCTTTTCTTATGTTTTCAGTATATAAGGTAAATAAGTAAGGTGATAGGATGCAGCCTTGCCTGACCCCTTTGCCTATTGGGAACCACTCTGTTTTCACAAATTCTGTTCTGATGGTGGCCTCTTGTCCTTGGTACAGATTCCTCATCAGGGCTATCACTGTACCAAGATGCATGGCAGGACTTTACTTTGGCATGTCTGGTGGAATTAGGGGAGAAAAACTCTAGGAACAAGGTGATAGTTCAGAGACATCTCAAGGATAAAAGGGGAAAAGTTACTTTCACAGCTCATGGTTTGAGACCAACTGGAACAAAAATATTCTTGGGCATCTTCCAGATCTACCACTGTAAGGCTTTTTAGTTTTTTGGATGGCAGAAACTGAAAGAGGTGCTTCTCACATTAAAGATGTGCAGGCTGTGGCAATTTCAGATCCAGAATGGCTTCATCAGAAGTAGTGAGGATATCAAGCTGCTTAGCTGGAGGAATAGGGAAGGGGATAGTGTGGTGTCTAAGGCAAGTCAGACTATCTCTTGTGTGTCTGGGGGGTGGGTCTACTTGCAATGCTGCTGAAGGGCATTCTAAAAATAACCACACCAGTAAACCCATGAGATCCAAACATATTCTTGTTGCCAGTTAAATGTCTATTTTAGAAAGAGGCCTTGAGATTGATAGCTCTACATTTTTCCCTGTGTTCTATGCAGCACCTGGCCTGTTATGAAATTAAATATAGGATGGAGAACTTGTGGCCCTCTAAATACTGTTGGTGTAGAACTTCATGATTGGCTCTGCTAGGTATAGAGGATGGTAGTTACAGTCCAACAACATCTTGAGTGATATATGTTCCTTATACATGCATTAAATAAACACAAAATAAAAGTCATAGTATGCTGATTTTCTTCACCTCTTTCTCTATAGTTACAATGCAACTATGTGTGGTGAACCCAACAACCCCATCTGCAAAATGCATCAAAAGGGGTGATCTGCACTGCAGAAAGGACAGGAGGAAAAGTTGTTAATTGGTTTTACCATTCCAGTAATGAATACTATAATGATAAAGGAGTAAAAGCAGCTGGAGGAAACAATTAGGAGAGGAAGAAATTAGCACACACACTCATGAAAATCACCTTCCATTGAAGGTACTTCACAAGAAAAAAGTGCTGGAAGATTTTTGCATTCTCTCTTCCCCTCCTTGGATAAATAGATTTTCCTGCATGCAAATCCTGCTGTCCCCCTGCCTTCAAACATCCCATTTCCTCCTACTGAATCACAGGTCAATAATTCGTAAAGTGGTAAACAAAGCATGTGATTCAGATGACTCCCCCTTTTGGGAAATTCTCTCTTTTACAAAGATTTTTCTCCTGCCTTTGTTGGTTCCCCATCTTCCTCCTCTCTCAAATTTCTTTGGAAATATGGTGAGATAAAGATTTCTTCTTTACTTGAACTATTCATTAGTTAGGTTAAGATACAGCCAATATGCATATGTAGATTCAAGCTTTATTTAAACTGCAAGCTACTTGTGTTGTTTCTGAGTCAGTCTCAGTTCTTAGAGAAGCATAAGGCCAAAACAGAAGTGGCAGTAAGCACCAGGTTGGGGGGGGGGGAGCGTGTCTGAGCACAGCATTTAGATGCTGCACGCTTTGACGCTGCCCTCATGCTGCCAGGAAGCTGCACGGTTTATCACATATGTGGCACCTTCACAGCATTCCAGTGGCGCAGCATTTACATGTGCTGCGCCGTCAAATATCCAAAAAGCCATGGTGGCAAGGGCACCCTTTTTAAGCCCCATAAAGGAGCAGCATTTTGCTACTTCTTTTGGGGTGGCAAACTGCTGGATCAGGGCCACGGTGTCTGGTTGCTGCAGCTCAAAGGGGCTGCATGACACTGTCCCTTTAGGGCCATCTGTTTCAGCCCATAGTTAGACAAGGACATATTTCTGCCACTCTGCTGATTTAAAGCGAGATCTTAATATGCTGGGATTGGATATTTTTGATATTTAAATATTTTTGTTTCCTTAACAAAGCCCGAAGCCTTAGGAAACTTGAATTGCCTTACAAGAAGGTGCTGCCAAAAACACTATTATATATGGATACAGTGTAACATATAGTTAAGCAACCAGCACTTTCATCTTTTCAGATTTCAAAGCTGCCAGTCTTTCCAGGACATTGTTGTATACATCTTTATATGAAAAATGGTGATCCTACATCCTGAGTTTGCCTTCAAGTCATTTCCAACTTATGGAAACCCTAAGGAAAACTTATCGTGAGTTTTTTGTGGCAAGATTTGTTCAGAGGAGGTATATCACTGCCTTCACTTGAGACGCAGAACATGTAACTTGCCCAAAGTTGAACTGGAATCGAACCCTGGTCTACTACACTGCAAAAACACAGTAAAATTTTCTCTAAGCCTACAGGTAAATAACAAGTGACTAAGATGGGGTATTTACATTTATAAAGAAAATGTTGTATTTGTATATGATGGGATGTTCCCTGAACAATTTAAAAGACTATGGCTCATTCATTTATTACTGGCTCCTCTGCTGGGTTTTTTGCCCATGAATTTGCAAAACAAACTGAAAATCTGGATTGGTCAAAACTATTTTTTAAATTGATATTGTTATTAAATTCCTTTCAAACTTTTGTAAAATAAGATTTTAACTTTCTTGCTTTAAATTACTGGAGACCACCTTGGGTCTCACTGCAGGAGAAAGGTGAGGTATAAATTCAATCAATCAATCAATCAATCAATCAATATTTAGATAATGAAGTGTTGTTATTATGTACTTTACAAGATATCTACCAGACAATAGTGCAGTGAAACATTAAAGGAGGTATGATACCCAAGCATTACAAAAAAATTCCAATGGAATAGTACATGAAACAGTGCTGCAGGTTATCGGAGTTGAAGATTTTGCTGCATCTTCACTCATTCATTCAAAATACATATGCAGAAAAACATGCTCAAGGAATTCAATACAGCAGCCTACCTGGAGGCTTCTGTCCAGCTTGCTGGTTCCTGTTTAATGCAAATCAACCTGCTAGAATCTAGAGTGCTTAACTTATTATGGCTTTTGTTGTGTTTTTCAATTTTAGACTTTCAAACAATCAAAATGATGATGGGAATTAATATATAGCTCTAACTGACAGTAGTGTCTTCTCTGTTTTTAGCAACATGCCTTGTTCTGCACTTTGCATATTTAATATCATGAATGGAACAGTTCTTTAAATGTGTAGTGCTACAAAGTAACAATAGCCATGGAAAACTAATTTTATGTGGTTGTAGCTAGCCATCTAGACTGAGTGGGGAAAAACGTGATTTCGTTTTTACCCAGAAGAAAAAAATTAACATAGTATTATACTGTTTTTAGTTAAACATTTGACCACAGAATAATAGAATAACCAGCAGCAGCAACTACGGTAAATATTCCTCACTTTCATGGAAAATGTTATTCACTTGTTCATCTTGAAAGTCTGTTTACTGAAATACATCTAAGAATGCATGGCTTTCTTCATGCAGCATTCTTGGTTTGTTGGGAAAATAGCAAACAATCTACCTTCCTTGGTTGTTGCACCCAAATTCTAACATTATATGTCATTCATTTTATATTATGGCAGTTCCCACATTTATGGAGCACTATGAAATATGAAGGTGCCAAAGAGGATGGAAAAGCAAACAAGAAAAACGAGGCTTATGAGGCTTTCCTAACAAGGCAGAGTGTGGCACTATATAACAACCTGCCACATGAGTCCAATAAATGAAACAGGGTTCAACCTCACTCCTAGGATAATGCCTAAGAGCATATGAGAGCTTCCTCTTAGCCTCTTCCTCCCACTTTTAACTAGTAGTAATTGGGCTGGGCCAGGGCAAAAGCTGCTTCCATGAAGTCAGGCTGGTCACACTCTCATACCCCAAATCAGTTAGGCATAATAAAGCTGGTCCATTATTCACAAAATTTTCAGTCTACTTTCTCCATCTCACTTTCAACTATAAGGGAAAGAAATTTTGTATCCCTTCCCATATGTGACCAAACCACTTTTATAAGAGTGCATAAAGGTCTTGGGAAAATAAATAACTAAACAATAAATTTCTGTGTTTTTGTTCTATCAATGCCTCAAAGTCTAATTAACAAAAATCAAGTTTAATGCTTGAGAGTCAATAATTAAGCACACAGGTCCAAACTGCTTTAAAGAGCAGAAAATAAGAATCACATGCTAACCAAAACAGAAATGTGCACACATACCTGCGGGCAGGAACAAAGGAAAAGTGAGAAGGTGCATTTGGGGAAAAATTTCTGGGACTGTCCAATGGACTTCCTCCTGTTCAAAAAAGTACAAAAAATTGACATTTGTAACTCATCCACAATGACTACTTCTTTTACAGTATTATACCTGATGGGTATCTTAACATGACATACAGCTAACATAATGTGCATGCACCATTTCCAGTAATAAGATTTTTCACATTATTTTCTACATTAGTCTAAACAGCCAATCTTTCATTTTTTTCTATTGGAGCAATACTGGATCCTTGCAGGATCCAAGATGTACCTGAAAATAACATAGTTTAGCTATCTCTCTCATATATATATATATATATATATATATACACACACTCTCTCTCTCTCTCTCTCTCACACACACACACACACACACACACCCCTCTCTAACTAATGCAGAAAGTATTCTTCCACAACAGAAGTGTAAATGCAACCTGTCAGCAGGTGAAAGGCTGTGATTAGGATAAGGGTTTGAAGAGATACGGATGTTTTCTAGTGAGCTATCAAATCTCTTCAAGCTCAATGCCAATGTTTGACATACGCATACAGGTGGAAAGAATAAGCCATGGATATCAATAATCATAAGAACTTCCTGACACTCTTCATGATCCATTTGATTAAAACCATCAGTCCCTCAGATCCTATTAGTATCAAACTAGCTGTCACATGGACTAGAAAATGCAAACTCTGAATTTCAAATAAAAAATGTCACATCTGGTTATGTTATGTAGAAAAATAAAAACATAAAATTAAGATCAAGCTAATTCACTATAACTAATTAGAACAACTGCAATTTTACAGCCTCTTAAATGGAATCAAATACTGTAGTAGCATTCTTCCCCGTAGCATCTTGTTCCTGCAGTCAATGCCCAAGGAAGCAAAAAAGAGTGCTGCAACTGCTGTAACACCATTTTTATTCAGGAGATTTTACGTATCATATGTTTGGACATTCAAGCTGCTATGGGGATGGTGATAGTTTTATTGCCCAAACATTTATGTAGTATTAACATTTAGCACCTGGTATTTCTTATGGTGGTTCCAGTCATTCCTGTAGGGGAAAACTTAACATGATGCAGGGATTTACCTATGACTGTTGGCCGGTGAGGCAAAGGTTCCTGTTCCCACAGTATTTAAATATACAGGAACCTGGGGGAAACTGACTCAAATTTGGAGGTTCAGTATGCTGATGAAACCCAAGTTAATATCTACCTTCTATTTAACTCCAAGGGAATAATTTTAGAGAATTCTAAACCTGTTCTGAGAGCCAGTGTTGTATAGTAGTTTGAACACTGGACTATGACTCTGGAGACCAGGGTTCAAATCTCTGCTTGGCCAAGGAAACCCACCGGATCACCATGGATAAGTCACACTCTCTCAGCCTCAGAGGAAGGCAAAGGCAAGCCCCCTCTGGGCAAATCTTGCCAAGAAAAACCCTTTGGTAGGTCTGCCTCAGGGTCACCATAAGTCAGAAATGACATGACAACACACAACAATAGAAAAAAAATCCTATACTTAATGTCGGTAATGAAGTACATGAGGGTTAACAAATAACAGCTTAATCTAGAAATAACTCAGGTGTAAATCAAAAGGAAGATCAGATAATACAGATTCAAACTATGATGGATTGGGTTATAATTCTCCCAAAGATTCAGGGTTGCTGTTTGCACATACTTTTAGAGTGAGCTTTGAATCTGTTGGGACAAGAGAATTCTTGCATGGCTACACCCCACTTATACTACTGTAACATGCTCTACATGGGGTTTTCTCTGAAAAGTGTTCATAAACTTCAGGTGATATTAAATGTGGCCTCTAGACTGGTGACTGGAGATGGCTCAAAACAAAAAAGTACTCCCTAG
Source organism: Sceloporus undulatus (assembly GCF_019175285.1). NCBI lineage: Eukaryota > Metazoa > Chordata > Lepidosauria > Squamata > Phrynosomatidae > Sceloporus > Sceloporus undulatus. The sequence goes on along the minus strand of NC_056525.1, from coordinate 75,567,730 downwards.
TTACAACACATTCAGGCATTCCAGGCACAGATTATGACCTAGGTCCAGGCTATTTGAAGAACCATAGTGTCCTGTATAACCATGTTTGGGCTTTGAGATCTTCAAAGAAAGCCTTTCTTCCAACCCACTACCTTCATGTCTAAGTGCAGATGCAAGAAAGATTTCTCAGTGGCCACTCCCAGACTCTGTAATTTCTTAATGAGGGAAATTAGACCGGCTCCTTCCCTGATGTTTTATGCTTTTATTTTTCATTTTAAACGTTTTATACCTTTCTTAATTTTTAAACATTATTTAATTAAAAGCAATAGCATTTACTCTTCTATAGTGCCTCATACTGAACTAAGCAGTCTCTAAGTGGTTTACATGGTGTAAGCCAATTGCCCCAACAAACTGAGTACTCATTTTACCGACCTATGAAAGGATGAAAGGCTGAGTTAAGCTTGGAGCCCCTCAGGATCGAACTCACAACTTTGTGGCTGCAGTACAGACACTGCGCCACAAGGGCTCCTTTGAGCCACTTCCCATTCAGAGGCAAAAGGAAAGATATATATTTTAAAAATGAAAAAAGGAGTTGATGCCCAGGGATTCAAAAGTCAACAAAAGAAACAGTACATGAATAGCTTCATAGAAAGCACGTTCATCAGCAGCTCATTCAAGCTGAGCTAGTGAGCAAGCTCATTTTAAGTTGCTTTAGACCAGAGCTAGTTTCAAAGGTGCTACAAGATCCCTTTCCATAAGGGTATTTTTAATTCATTTCAATCAAAAGTGACAGCACCTGGCATGCTTGGGCAGCTCTCGGAGCCCTTGAACACTGGTCCTATGAAGATTTTCACACTTGCCTGCATCGCTGGGAAATTGCCCTCCAAAAGTTGCTAAAAGGGGAAGTGAGCCTCTCTGTCTGAACGCTGGAAGCGCTCATTAATCATCAAGGGAAACGGAGCTCCCTCTGTAGCATCCTTCAATCGTTGCAAGGAAAGCAGGGAAGCAGGGAGATTCTTTTTGATGCAAACTTTGCGTCCAGAAGGAAAAAGAGAAATCCGAAAAACCCACAAAAAAAAATTTGCTGATCTGTTATGTTTTTCATTACCTGCATGTCCATGGAGTGGTGAATGTGGCCGTGGAAGTGTTGGAGATGTGCTGGAAGTCACAATCAAGCTCTTTCTATTACTGGTCCGGCAGCTGAAAGAAACAAAGAATTACAGATGTTTTAAAAAGGGATAGGATAGATGTATTTTATGACATTCACAGCAAGTTTTCATTTGTTAGGAAAATCTATCTATGCAGTTTCCAGATTAAAAATATATAAAGAACTCTATCAAATTATTTCTGCATTATATAAAATACAATACAGTCAGCTTTTACATTTGCAGATTTAATTGTTCGCAGATTTGATTAATATAGTCTCTCTAAGAGCAACTCCATGGCCCACTTTCGCCAGAAGTTGCACAGATGGGCATAGAGATTTCTAGAGAGAACACTGCTCTAGGCATTTGTAGGTTCTCTAGCACAATTCTATGGTCAACATCCGGTGGATAATATCCACAGAGTTGCACTGCAGGACCTAGAGATTCCTAGAGAGGTGTTCTCTCAGGTAAAAAAAAATTTTTTTTTAAATATTATTTGTTGTGTTTCCATTTTCATGGGGGTCCTGCATACCTAATTCCAGGTAATGTGGAGAGCCCACTGTATTTGGGTGGAGAGGTTTCACTGAGTTTAACAGTTTTATTATGCTGAACAGAATTTGCTGCTTTGCAAACTGTACTGTTACAGTTTTGGCTCTCTAAATCTCCATGGGGGTTCACCTAATCCTCAGAAAATGGAGGAAAGTGGGGGCCTTCCTCCTTAGTTCACGGTCCACCTATTGGATGAATGTATGAACCTCATTAATTAAAAATAGTGAAACAGTATGTTATGAACCTAGAAATGGCTAAATTTGTCTCCCTCCAGCTACACTGATTAATAAAACCATACTAACACTAATGCAAAATGTACACTATAAACCATGTCTACACCATAGTAGACTATAACATAATTATATTTTGACACAGAATATATTACATGACTTGGGTTTGCAGTCATGTTTCTAAAACATCAACATACTTTCCATCACATTATACAAACAGAAAGGACTGAAATTTGCAAGAATCACCAAAGAGAAGTTGAAGGCTTTCATGGCCAGCATCCATAGTTTTTTGTGTTTTTTTATGCGGCCATGTTCTAGAAGAGTTCTTCTGACGTTTCGCCAGATGCTGGCGAAACGTCAGGAAGAAACTCTTCTAGAACGTGGCCGCATAGCCTGAAAAAACACAAAAAACTATTCACCAAAGAGGTTGTTAAAAATAGGTTGACCATAATCCTTAAAGTTCAAGAGAAAAGAAGAACAGTGTCTACATAATATAAAACAGGGTTCCCTAGGGAAATAAGAACAATTTACAAGGAAAGGATGAAGGCCACACTCTTCAGAGATAATAAAACATTTATTTGAAAAGCTGGAAAGAAAAAAAAAACTGTTATTCATTTCACATTATCTCTTACTTTTTGTTTTTTATTAGACAGACATAAGGACAGGTTGCATACCTGTAAGGGTATTTCTTCGAGTGGTCATCTGCAATACATACAAATGGGTGTACTGCGCCGGTGCAGTGCTGCTCGGAAAACTCTAAAATCACTGGGCAAAGTTTACTTTGCAACTTTTAGCAACTTTCTGGCGGTAGCTCCGCCCATCCTTATAAGCCCCTGTGTTCCCGCTTTTCCCCAGTTCAGAGATTACGCTGTGTAAGCGACATGGAGAATGAGCCAATGAAGGGCAGGACACTGAGGGGAGAACGAGCAGGATTGTATGTATTCACAGATGACCACTTGAAGAAATACCGTTACAGGTATGCACCCTGTCCTTCTTCTTCGTGGTCTCTGCAAACATACAAATGGGTCGAGACTGACAAGCTTCGGTCAGTGGCGAAGAGTGTCATGACACCAAAGTAAGGTTCTAATAAGCTGTGTTTATTACACAATAAAATCATTGAACAGAAAAACCATGTCAATTGCTTTTGTACTTCAACAAATATGCTGCAAAACCCGTTCAAGTAAAAGGCACATGAACACATATTAGGTCAGCAAGACCTATGTAAACCATGGGAATGTTGTAAACAAGCCAATTTGACAAAAGAAACATCCATTTTCAAGAACATGTAAACAATGGAAATGCAGTGCAATCAATGTAAACTGAAACCAACACTGCCCTCCAAAGGCTGCATCTCGTTTCGCCCTGGTGTCCAAGCCGGTAATGTTCAATGAAAGTCAATGGCTGGGACCAAACAGCAGCCTTACGACAACCTGCAAAGGGACCCCAGTCAAGAATGCGGAGGATGCCGCTACCGCCCCAGTTGCAATGGGACCGAACCCTGGCCAGGAGAGGCTGCCCACTAGTTCATATCAGAGATGGATGGTACCAGCCACCCCTTCGAATGTCTCTGCGCCGACACGGCAGTCCCTTCTTCGGTTCCGAGTA
>NC_056525.1:75531739-75560531 GCF_019175285.1 Sceloporus undulatus | reverse complement strand
GTACCGAGACTGGGGAATGAAGGTTGTTGCAACCTTTCAGGAAGCTCTTCACAAAAGGGTCCCTGAAAAAGGAAGGTTTGCCATCAAATTTGAAATGGGAACAGATGGCATAAAGATAGCACTTGATGGAAGTGAGGCACAGCCCCAAATCCAAAAGCACCACCAGAAACTCCAGCACCACCAGTGTCGTCACTCGGGACGGAAAGAGGCCTCTTGCAGAGAGGAAAGCCGAAAACTTATTCCATTTGGAAGCATAGGACTTCTTGGTGGCTGGTTTATGGGAAGCCAAAATCACCGTCTGTACTGAGGGAGGCAGCGAGTCTAGGGATGGACCCTCCACGCCACCATTGGTAGGCTCTCGATGTACGGATGTCGAACCCGTCCGTCCTGGAGAGTGAGGAGGTCCGGATGGATCCTGAGGCAGAGAAAGTCTCTCTTGGAGAGATGAAGCAGGGACAGAAACCACAGCTGTCTTGGCCACCAGGGAGTGATCAGGATGACATGCAAGCGGTCCCTCATCATCTTAGAAACCACTCTGGTGATCAGTGGAAACGGTGGGAAAGTGTAGAGCATCTCTCCTGACCAACCGAAGCTGAACGCGTCTCTGAGGGAGTTCTTGCTGCGTATCCGTGAGCAGAAATGGGGACAGTGGCTGTTGCGAGCGGTCACGAAGAGGTCGATCCGGGGAGTTCCCCACCAACTGAAGAGGTTCTGATCATCTCAGGATGGAGCCTCCACTTGTGAGAGATGGTGGAAGACCTGCTGAGTTGGTCAGCCAAGTCGTTCTCTTCCCCTGGCAAATGGACTGCTTGGAGAAGAATCTCTCTCGGGATGCACCATTCCGGAGCGTGATGTCCAGCAGAGTCTGGGATCTGGTGCCGCCTTGTCTGAGGTAGTACATGACCATGTTATTGTTCGTCAACAATAGCACTACCTTGCCCGAGAGGCTTGTCTCAAAGGCCCTCAAAGCCTTCTCCACCGCCAACATTTTGAGGGCGTTGATGTGGAGAGACTGTTCGTCTAGAAACCACTTGTCCCTGATGAGGAGACCTGACATATGGGCACCCCATCCTTCCATGGAGCCGTCTGTGGTCAGAGTGACTTGAGGCTGAGGAGGAGAAAAAGGCATGCCGACGCAGACATTCCAGAAGTCGAGCCACTACTGGAGGGAGCGGGTGATAGGCTTTGGGATTGTGAGCCACTTGGATGGAGGATCCGTGAGAGCATTGAACACTGACAAGAATCATGACTAAAGGGGTCGGAACCGAAGTCTTGCCCACAGGGTCACAAGCGTCGTCGACTCCATGTGTCCCAGGGCTATTTGGATTTCTATGGCCTTCACATGCCTGTGGGCGAGGCAAGTCCTGACCGCAGAACAGAGAGCGTGGTAACGGTCCCAAGGGAGATAGGCAATGCAGTCTTTGGAGTCGAGGACAGTCCCGATGAACCTGATCTTTGTCGACGGTGAGAGATGGGACTTTTTGAGATTGACTACGAGACCAAGAGATGCAAGAAGAGAGCGGACGAAGGCAACATTTCTTTGCAGCTCGTCCATGGAGGGGACGGCAAAAAGCCAATCGTCCAGGTATGGAAAAACTCTGAAGCCTCTCTGATGAAGGTAGGTGATGACCAGGGCCATGCACTTGGTGAAGACTCTTGGAGCCATGGAAAGGCCAAAGGGAAGGACATTGTAGTGGTACATGTCGGGACTGACAGCAAACGCCAGGAACCTCTGGTGACTCTCCCGAATTCCAATGTGGAAATAGGCATCCTTCAAGTCGATTGTCGCAAACCACAGGCCCTAGTGCAACAAGGGCAAAATGGATGCAAGAGTTACCATACAGAATCGACGGTAGACCAAGAAGGAATTGAGAGATCTCAGGTCTAGAATTGGCCTGATGCCCCCATCAGATTTGGGCACCGCAAAGTATCTGGAGAAAAAACATGTAGGGGCCAGTGAAGGATCAATAGGCGAGATTGCGCCTTTGTCTAAAAGAGTGCATACTTCATTGAGAAGGGTGTTTGAGGAGTGTGTTGAAATAACAGCTCCAGTTGGAGGGAGTTCTTCGAACTCTAGGGCATAACCCCTGTAGACAATGTCCAGGACCCAAGAGTCAGAAGTCACAGAGGCCCAGGTGTTATAGAAAGGCCTGGGGATGTTCAAAAAGGAGGAGGGAGTGACGGAGCACACAAGAACACTTCAGGTTCTCTTCTTGCCCTGGTTGTTATCCTGCTTGCAACTCTTGCGGTACCGAGCAGGGGGCTGGCGACGGCTAGAAGAAGAAGAGGACTGGGATGGGTACCGCTGCTTCTGGTGTTCCTGATGCTGGTAAGGGCAGTCCTGGTGGAAAAGCCTCTGACCGTGGGGATACCACTGCCGTTGACGCTTTCAGAATGGTGCTTGTGATGGAGTCAACATACCTTGTTTCTTTGCCGCGGCTTCCACCTGGTATCTGAAGTTTAGCCGGTCATCAGTCTCCTTGTTAAATAGGCCCGTGTCATCAAAGGGCATTTCTTTGATTGTAGCTTTGGCGTTTGGATTTAAATCCAAGGAGAGGAGCCAGGCACGTCTCCTAACAGCGATGGCCGTGACCATGGCCTTGGCAGAGCAATCTGTGGAATGGCGAGCTGAGGGAATCAGCCAGCCGCCGATAGAATGTGCCTCATCCCTCACCTCCGTGATGACACGCTGGCAGTCCTCGAGGACATCAGGGATAATTGGGAGATCTTCTCCATTCGACATTGGATAAAGGCCCCCATGCAGGCATTATAGTTTGCCACCTTGACCCCAAGGACAGAAGAGGAATAAACCTTTTTTGGCCAGTCCATCTATCTTCTTAGCCTCACTGTCGGCTGGGGAAGTAGATGTCTTTGGGGTGAAAGACTGCTGGGAGCCCTCCACGATAGCAGAGTTCTGCTTCGGATGAGAAAGCAACCATGAAGACTGGGACGGTGTAGTCCAATATAGGGATTCAATCTTCCTATTGGCAGGCATCAAAGCAGCGGGAACATCCCAGGAACGCTTCGCAATGTTCTCAAGAGATGGCAACAACGGGATCGAAGGCGGGGTCGGTACCTTGCCATGGATTCATCGTTCTATGGGGTCAGTGGCATTGTCCTCCAACTGGGTAACCTGGATGTCCAGTGTGTTAGCCATCTTAATGATGTGCTCTGAAAAGGAGCGCACATCGTCAGTGGGGGAGGCTGCACCCGGTTGGAATAACTCTTGCGGGGACTGGGGGGGGGGCGACCTCATCAGAGGAATCAACCTGGGAAGCATGAGGGTCCCCTCTCTGTGAGCCTTCATGGTTGGATTCGGAAGAGTCAGGGTCTAGGACTATCTGGGCATCAGAATGAGTCTGAGTGGCCATGGCAACCAAGCGAGGAGTTGGGACCAATGGAGGAACCGAAACAGCTGGTGGAGAAGAACGAGACCTGACAACCGACCTTGGTGTTGAAATGAAAGGCACAGCAGCTTTAGGGCCCAGGCAGCTCTGGATGACTTCCCTACTGACAGCAAGAAAATATATGTCTGCCTCACTATCATAGTAATAGTCACGCTCTTCATGGTGGGAGTGATGGACCTCAGTTCCACGGGAGCGAGAGTGGTGAAGCTCGAGTTTGTGATGAATCTCTGCCTCATGAACCTGGGGAACTGGAGTCGGCGATCTGCGACGTGGAGAGTGATCAGAGGAACCAGCATCTTGATCAGAGGAAAGATGGATGGCCATAGTAGGTGGTGGAGAAGTCACCGAGATTGGAACAACCGATGAACGGGTCCGAGGAGAGGGTGGGGTGGAAACCTCTCGTCTGGGTACCGAAGGTAAACCCTGGGCTCTTGAGGAAGACTGAGCAGCATCAGGCAACCTGGTACAGGCCTTCTTGTGGGACGAACTCTCTGTGGACTTGGAATGGGACCATTCATTTCTTTGAATGGTCCCGAGAAGAGTCTCCTGCATCCAGAGGCTTATCCTTCTTGGGCGAGCCCTGAGTAGCGCCTTCACCCGCATCCGAAGGTTTAGGCCTCTTCTTGGAGAACTTCAAGTTGGAGTCCACAAGGGAGCTCGGGTCCTTGACCTGGGCTGACTCTCTGACGGAGCTGGAAGATGCGGATTTAGTCTTGTCCTTGTCCTTGACCTTAGACTGGCAAGCTCCGTCGGTCCCATCACCTTTGCCGGGGTCAGAAATGTTGGCACTTGGCTCAGTGGAGGAGCTCTAGGCCACAGAACCAGCAGTGGCTGGTACCAACACCACCGCTGCAGGTGTCGAGGCGGAACGGATGGTAGGCTGGGGTTTAAGGTCCCCTTGATAAATTGTGGCCATCAAGCGGGAGTCGCGGTTTTTCCTGGCCTGCGAGGTTAGCGAATTGCACAAGGCACAAGCCTTGGGGTTATGGTTCTCTCCACAGCAAAGAAAGCAGGAGGAGCGAGGATCCTGTGCAGGGATTTTACCACCGCAGACATTGCACTTCTTAAATGGTGCCGGAGACATGTCAAGCCGAATCAGAGTCCATTAGAAGAGTCATTTGGAATGCAGCCGAGGACAACAAAAGAATGGGGAGGTCCGATCAAGAGTAGTCAAGACAGTCCAAAGATTAAGCACACGAAGAATCAGATTTGAGAACGGTCAACAGTCCGAAGTCAAAGCCAGTGAAAGAGCAAGCAAGCAGAAGTGAAGTTCCTTAGGCAGCTAACATGGCGGAAAGAAGGAACTGGTGAAAGAGCGGGAATGCAGGGGGCTTATAAGGAATGGGAGGAGCTACCACCAAAAAGTTGCTAAAAGTTGCAAAGTAAACTTTGCCCAGTCATTCTAGAGGTTTTCCGAGCAGCACTGCACAGGCGCAGTACAATCCATTTGTATGATTCGCAGACACCACGAAGAAGAAATATGAATATCAAAAAACAGGAACAGTCTAAAACAATAAAATAAAGACAGCCAAGATTCAAGCTAAACAAATATTTCATTAAAACACTTTAAGCCAAAGAGAGATATTCAGGTAGGATGGGCTATCAAAATCATGAAAAAAGGAGAAAAAAAAGGAATGTTCCAGAACAAAATGAAATGTTAATTTAACTATTTTCTATCCCTTCATCTGCAGACCCTATAGATGCATAAATGTGATGCTGGGATGATAAACACATGTAAAAGAAATGCACTTTGAAAACTTTACTAATCATTACTGATCTTTTATGTCTCTGGATGTTTTTATTCTAAGGCTAGCTCCCAGTACTGCTGTGGAGAGTCATTAACCATCATTAATGATTACAGTGGTACCCCGGGTTACGAATTGAATTCGTTCCGCCGCCGCGTTCGTAACCCGAAATCCTTCGTAAGTCGAAAAAGCCATAGGCGCTAATAGCGAAAGCCGCGATTTCGTGCGAAAAAGCGCCGAAAAGCACCAAAATTTTTTTCGTAACCCGAAATAACCTTCGTAACCCGGAACAGTTTTTTTTCTATGGATTTTTTTCGTAACCCGGAAATTTCGTAAGGCGGCGCATTCGTATCCCGGGGTACCACTGTATTCAGTTTCAAATGCTCTTGAGAATGACTTTTTGAATAACTCATATATTGCTCATGCTGTGCACAAGTCCGATTTCCCCTGAGGGATTATCCCTCTGCCAATCAGCCAGCAAACACAGTATGGACAGGGAAAATAATTGGGGTTCCACCCAGGGCCTTACACAAAATGAAGACTAGGGATGGGAAGGGTAGCTATGAAAGGACTAGACAGAATCCTAAAGAGCAAAGATGTACAACTGAGCACTAAAGTAAGAATTGTTCAAACCACTGTGTTCCCTATCATCATACATGGATGTGAGAGCTGGACAGTGAAGAAGGCAGATAAGAGGAAAATCAATGTATTTGAAATATGGTGCTGGAGAATAGTGTTGAGAATACCATGGACGGCTAAAAGGACAAACAAATGGGTCCTTGAGTGGATAGCCAGAAATTTCCTTGGAAGCCAAGATGGTCAAATTGAGATTGTTGGACTTTGGCCACATCATGAGAAAGCATGACTCTTAGAAAAAACAATAATGCTAGGAAAGGTAGAGGGCAATAGAAAGAGAGGAAGATCACATGCAAGATGGATAGACTCTATCAGGGAGGTCATAGGCATGGATTTGAAAGAACTAAGCAGACTAGTGGAGGACAGGGAGTATTGTAGATGTCTCATTGACAGGGTTGCCATGAGTCAGGACAGACTCAGCAGTTAGCAACCATCACCTTGGGACTTGATCCAAGGGCCAATAATGGGATTTTTATCAACTTTGTATTGATGATGAGTGTTTTCCTTTTTCACTTTTGCAAGAACAGCTTAAATCACCTTTATCATATAAATGGCAATATCTTCAACTCAAAACATTTCTTACAATCCAGATTTGGCCCTGCAGCTCTCTTCTGGCCATCTGTTTTAATATCTATAATTAATACAGTATGTCAGTAGATCTCAGTCTAGGGCCCTGTACGGACCAACCTAAAAGGCTGGCACCCGCCCTGACTCCACCCCCAGGGCACCATGATGCCATGCATCACTCCATATTGTGTGCAGCATCATGATGCTCCTCTGGCACTGTCCATATGACAAAGCGCCAAAAGAGCACCATATATAAGCGCTGCCGTGGCTATGGCACTCTTTGGAGGGTGCAAAAAGGAGCTGCTTTTTGCGGCTCTTTTTACACCCTCCAAAGGCCAGATTGGGGCCGCGGCGTGAGGTTGCATGAGGTCTGTCGAGCCCCTAAGTCTTATACAGCAGAAACTGCTCTTTTGGGTATATTGGTCGCTACAATGTCTATTCAAGAAAGTGCTTTCTAAATCAGCATGTAAAACTACATGTCATTGTAGATGTAATACTACTAATACCTCCTTAATGTATATGTTTTGGAGTTGTGCCATAGTAGCTACATTTGAGAGAAAGTCATTACACAAGTACATTTGGTTTTGGAAAGTTCCTGAATATTCAGAGTTCTGCATATTTTTAAAAATTATTTCCCTGTTCTTTGGAAATTAAGAAATAGCCACTGAAAGCGGGTTTTTCCACCCTTTTGACTGCTAAAAGATACTTCATTAATGGGAAGATAATTTATCTTCACCTGTAATCGAGTGGATAGAAGATCTAAAATGTTTGAAAGAATGATATGTAGATGAAATTTACAAATTAACATTTGGGCATTTGATCAGCTTTTATAGAAACCTATAACTGATGTGGTTATTTTTACTTTTTTGTATTTTAATTTTCTGGCTTATGTTATACTGGAACATTATTGTATGTAACTGATATCCCTTTTTAATGTAATTTTTTAAAAGTTGCACTATAAGGGAGAAAATTCATTCAAAATGAGATTGCTACATAAGATGTATTGTTTTAGCCTCCTCTGATAAATTCTCAGTTTACAGCACACATCCACAAAGTCAAGAAAATGTATTGCATGAAAGCCTGCAGAACAAAGTTAAGGAGCAAGATGAAAGCAGTGAAGCACAGACAGAGTCAAATGGTGAAACTGACAGTTATGCCAAAATTCAGTTTGCTGAATACAAAATGAAAAAAATTAATTGGTCAAACATGAGTTTTAATGTAGACCTATTCCAGTGAAAGCTACAAAAAGAAAGTGGCCAAATACACACATCCTTTAACTGTCTTCTCACTAGATACTGTCAGTCCCCATCATAATTGCTCACTCTGCTCATCTCGACAGATAAAAAGCAAGCCTTCTACTAGGGAAAGAATTCCTAGAAGTCATTTTTCCTATTGGAAAGGAAAGAAAAGGGTTAGAGAGGAAGCTGTGTTCAGAACTCATTTTACCTGCTGTCCTTCTTGGAGAGAAGTGACCAGTGGGGTCCCACAGGGGTCTGATCTGGGCCCAGTGCTATTCAACATCTTTATCAATGACTTGGATGACAGAATTGGGGGCATGCTTATCAAATTTGCAGATGACACCAAATTAGGAGGAGTAGCTAATACCCCAGAGGACAGGATCAAGATTCAAAATGACCTTGATAGATTGGAAAGCTGGACCAAGACTAACAAAATGAATTGCCATAAGGAGAAATGTAAGGTACTGCACTTAAGACGGAAAAATTAAATGGGGGACACCTGGCTGAATGAAACCACGTGTGAAAGGGATCTCGGAGTTCAAGTAGACCACAAATTGAACATGAATCAATAGTGCGATGCGGCAGCTAACAAGGCCAATGCGATTTTAGGCTGCATCAATAGAAGTGTAGTGTCTAGATCAAGGGAAGTAATAGTTCCATTCTGGTCAGGCCATATTGTGTCCAGTTCTGGGCACTACAATTTATTTTATTTTTTAAATAAAAACCATCTTTATTATTAAAATTATCCACAAACATACAAATACATTTATACATATATTTATACGTATCAGTCATACATTCTTTAACCACTTTAATTATGCATATCAATCAAACTGAAAAATTGAAAAAAATGTCTTCTTCCTTCTCTCGTTCCTTACTGTCCTTACATACATACAATCCTTCCACTTAAAACCTTCCCAAGTTCTTTCTTCCATTTACACTCTCTCTCTCTCTCTCTCCTCTCCTTCTTCAGCTTTCCTATCTTCCTACTTACACCTACTTTTCACACTTACTTAAACCAATATATACTACCCCCTCCTTCAACTCTTCTTTATCTAACTCTATTTCATCTTCAATTTCAAAAACCTCTCATCTCATTCATACCGACTTCCTTCCTGCCAATTTGCTGTCTATCATTGTACCTACTTGTCTTTCTTACATCTACTTCTTTTTCATAGTGGATCCAACTACCCATAGTTCTTTCAAATTATTTAGATCCTTATTGATCTAAGTCTAGCTTTCCTTCATTTCAAATTTATTACTGCTACTTTACCCCATCTCTGTTTTAACAACTTGATAACCTCTCCCCACTCTTCTATCACTTGTTTCTTTGATCTATCTCTCATAACTTGTGTAAGTATATCCATCTCTATTCCTTCATATAATTTCATTAACAAATCCTCAATTGTTGGACAGGTTTCATTTTTCCATTTTTGTGCAAAACAAATTCTACCTAAAGTCACCATATAATACATAATTTTCTCCCCTTCCCCTTTTATATCCTCCTCAAATATTCCTAACAGATAACATTCTTCTTTAGAATTATATTGATTTGTTCATTTATTGTCTTGAGGAGACGCCCAATCCTTTATTTTCGGTATTATCTTTTTTAATATTTATCCCAACCTCTAATTAGTGCTTTCCTTATGCAATGATTTTTAAAAGCTTTATTTTGTTTGTCCTTCTCATAAACTAGTTACGCATGCCATCCGAATGTTGTCCCATCACCCTCTAATTCTAGTAATTTGTCGTCCTCTAACATGACCCAATCCTTAATCCATAACAGGCAACAAGCTTCAAAATACAATTTTAAATTTGAGAGATTTAATCCACCTCTTTCTCGTGTATCTTGCAAAACTTTAAATTTAACTCTTGCCTTCTTACCTCTCCAAATAAATTGTGATAAATCTTTATCCTATTGTTTAAATATTTTGTCTGATGATATTATTGGTAGAGTTTGAAATAAAAAAAGGATCTTTGGTAGTACAAACATTTTAATGGCAGATATTCTGTCCGTTATTGTTAAGTTTAATTTATTCCATTTAATCAGATCTTTCTTAATATTATGCCATACTTTTTATAGTTATTTTCATATAATTCACAACAGTTTTTTGTGTAATTTGTAGCTCCAAATATCCGACTTTTCTCCATACTTTAATTCCGACGTCTTCTTCCAGTTGTTTGTTTTCTGCCTCTCTCATATTTTTGTCAAAATAACTGATTTATTTGTGTTATTTTACATCCCGTTGATTCCCAAAAATTTTCCAGAATTTCTAAAATCTTTCTGTCATTTTCTATTGGGTCATCTACAATTAATATTAGGTCATCCGCAAAAGCTCTAATCTTGTAGTTATATTTCTTAAATTTTACACCTTTTATTTGGGTTTCTCCCTTTATTTCTTTTATTAATAGCTCTATAATTAATAGGAAAAGGACTGGAGGGGCATCCTTGCCTTGTTCCTCATTGTATTTCTATAAATTTTGTTTTCTCTCCATTGATTCTAACTTGGGCTTTTTGATTTCTATATATTTTCTCTATCCAACTGGTGAAATAATTCCCTATATTGATTTTCTTTAACAATCCCATTAATGTGAACCAATTAACTGAATAGAAGGCTTTCTCTAAGTCCAAAAAAAAATAACCCTAATTTTTTATCATTATGTCTTTCATGGTACTCTATAATGTCGATTAATTAACTGGGCACCACAATTTTAAAAGGATGTTGAAAAACTGGAGCGTGTCCAAAGGAAGGCGATTAAAATGGCGAAGGGTCTGGAAAACATGCCCTATGAGGAACGACTTAGGGAGCTGGGGATGTTTAGCCTCGAGAAGAGAAGGTTAAGAGGTGATATGATAGCCCTGTTTAAATACTTGAAGGGATGTCATATTGAGGAGGGAGCAAGCTTGTTTTCTGTTGCTCCAAAGACTAGGACCCGGATCAATGGATGCAAGCTCCAGGAAAAGAGATTCCACCTCAACATTAGGAGGAACTTCCTGACAGTAAGGACTGTTCGACAGTGGAACAAACTCCCTCAGAGTGTAATGGAGTCTCCTTCCTTGGAGGTCTTTAAACAAAGGCTGGATGGCCATCTATCGGGGATGCTTTGATTTAGTTTTCCTGCATGGCAGGGGGTTGGACAGGATGGCCCTTGCGGTCTCTTCCAACTCTATGATTCTATTATTATTATTAACCTTTATTTATAAAGCGCTGTAAATTTACACAGCGCTGTACATACAATCTTTTTTAATTAGATGGTTCCCTACCCTCAGGCTTACAATCGAAAAAGACACGACACAAAAGGAGAAGGGAGTAGTGGTGGGGACGGGGATCAGGTCCAGCAGTTCTTCTCTACCTTCGAAGCCTGGACCAAGGGAGATGGACTGGAGGGAGGGCTTGGCTTCCTAATGGATGGTTAAAAGGAGGTATCCGGGGTCAGAGAGGGGCTCACCCCTGAGAATGCTTCTCTAAACAATATAGTCTTTAACTCAGTTTTGAAACTGGGTAGAGAAGTGAAGATGTGTGCACGTGGTGGAAGAAGGTTCCAGGAGTAAGGGGCAGCAAGTGAGAGGGGATGAATCCGGGAGGGGGCAGTGGCAATCCTACACTGGGATAGGAGACCTTGACTACCAGAGTGGATGGTACGGGTAGGAATGTAAGGAGAAAGAAGGTCATTTAAGTAAGGAGGGGCCAGTCCATGGAGGGCTTTGAAAGTCAACAACAAAAACTTGTACCGGATGCGGAAGGGGAAGGCGAGCCAATGAAGGGAGGATCAAAGAGGAGAAACATGGTCAAGGTGGCGAGCGGATGTGATAATACGTGCAGCTGAATGCTGGACAGAAATTAAAAGGAGGTGTGAGAGAGGAAGCCCTGTCAGAAGAAGCTTACAATAATCTAATCGCGATACCACTAGGGCATGGACCAGAGTCTTGGCAGTAGAGGCTGAGAGGAATGGACGGATCTTGGCAATGTTGTGGAGAAAGAATCTAAAGGCCTTGGCGGTGGCCTGGATCTGGGGAATAAACGACAGAGAAGAGTAAAAAATGAAGCCAAGACTGTGGGCTTGATGTACTGGTTGAATAGAAGTGTCGTCGATAGAAACAGAAAAGGAATATTGAAGGATGGGTTTAGGTGGAAAGACAAGAAGCTTAGTCTTAGACATGTTGAGCTTCAAGTGCCAAAGCCCCATCCACTGAGAGATGGCAGTCAAACAAGAAGAAACTTGCTGTTCAAGCCCCGTCGAAATGTCAGGGGTGGAGAGATACAGCTGAGTGTCATCAGCATACAGATAGGAGAAACCAAAAGAACTGATGAGTTTACCTAGGGAAAGTGTGTATAGAGAGAACAGAAGGGTACCCAAGACAGAGCCTTGGGGAACTCCAACAGATAGGGGAACAGAGGACGAAGTCTGACCATCCATGACCACTGCAAAATATCTATCTGACAAGTAAGATTTAAACCAGTTGAGAGCAGAGTCGGAGAACCCAAGGTCAGAAAGTAGATCACCCAGGAGACAGTGATCCACAGTGTCAAAGGCTGCAGACAAATCAAGAAGAATGAGAATAGAGTAGAGGCCATTCGTCTTGGCCCGCAAGAGATCGTTTGAGATCTTGGTGGGGGCTGTCTCTATGATTCTATGATTCTAGATCTTCTTCCACCTGTGTGCACACCTCCCTGAGTTGTGAAGTGGAAAATCCTCCCTCAAAGATCTGCATCTTTCTTGGTTATCTACTGCCAAGCCATATATTAGAACATATGAAATATACTAGATATTGTCTGTAAGTATAACTCCTGTCAGTGCCACATAGTTAATTCCAAAGCGGAATGCATATAATATATATTAGGTTAAATATGCACTCTACCAAATTTTTTTAACCTCCAAAACACATAGCCACCTACAGATCAGTAACTATGTTTCAAGTTGACAGAGGGTGGGGAGGAGATACAAACTTATAGTATGCATTTATATAATTAAGCAGAGATAACCATGCAGTAAGTTAAAATAGTGTTTGTTACATGTGCTTAAGAGTTCCCAATGTGTTCTTTGAACTCAACACTGCAGAACACTGGCCTCAGATATTGTACCAGGACAGCATGCTTCAGCTCTTTGATTGCAGCAGATTACTAAGGTAAAGTATGAGAAACTTATAGGTGGAAGGAAAAGCAAATATGCATATGTTGTGATATAGGGCAATGTTGCCTCCAATATTTTCAAGCTAAGAACTTTTTCATCATCAGAGCATAGTTTACTGACCATTTTTAGCCATACTTTTATTAACTGTTCTCAGTATTTAGGAAAGGGATAGGCAACTGTGGAGGAATAATTTTTGAACCTAAGATCTCTGCCCAAAGGCTGCACTTGAAACATCTAGACTCACTGGATTCTGCCAGTTATGGCTGCCATTTCTAGCATTTTAAGGAGGACTAATGGCAGGGGTTTTTAATAGAAACAGGCACCTACCATTCACTCCAAAATTAATAATAGGGTGGTTGGGGACTTTGGGGGTCCTAGGAATGCTTCAGGAGATATAAAAGTGGAGATCAGAGGCTGATATTGCTTAAGGCTACTTTCCCCATTCTTGATTTAAAACAATGATTTCACTTGTTAATATTTTCAATGGGAAAGCTGTAGTTTTTAAAATCGCTCAAGTTAGCTATCTTTCATGAGATGGTCTTCCTTTAAAAATCAAAGATTAGAAAGTTCTCTACATCGCTTCTCTCAAGACTCTTTGAATCAGCAGCAATTTGATTGTACTAGCTGCTAATGTCAGCTGTACATATCTGACCAATCTTGCTTCAACAACATATAACATCAGCTGTTTGGTACATAATTGATGAGGATTTCCCCATTCCCCTTTCTTCAGTTTACTAGATGATGAAAAGGGAATAACTCCCAATCTCCCCTAAATTCTTGACAATTTAAACGTAAAAAGGACCTCAAGGTAATGTCTTCTTCTGATAGTTTATAGCATCCTAAGGAAATTAAATCTAGTTCTTTCCTCAGTTTTAAAAGACATGGAGACAGATTCTCCCTGTTCCACAGCCTACATTACTGCTTCTTATGGTATTTGATATGGAGGGGCCATCATCTGATTTTGTGCCCATTGACTACAACTGTTTCTTTCCTGGAAACATGCCATGGACCAGCAGCCAAAAATTCACAGATGAGCACCAGTCCACCACCAACTGGAGCAGCACTAATGTACATGACAAAAACTTTAAAGAAAATAAAATATTGTATCTGTGTAATAATGAGAGTTCAGAGAACAATTTCTTTATAAACTCATCACTGGGGGGCTAGCATCATCAAGCACTTAGGTGAATGGATTTCTGAAGTTAAATATGCATCTTCATCAGGATCTGTCAAACTGTACAATTTGTCCTTAAAGCCAGTGCAGCCCATACGCATCGTGTCTCATCTATGCATAGAAGGAAATATTTCCACATGCTCCAGGGAACTGGTGAAAGGGTGTCTTAAGATGTCAGGATTTATGTGCAAGCATTGTGACACAATACACTTCAAGTCTAAATAACTAGGACTTCCACTCCACCCCACTCTTTTAAACCATATCTATCCAATTGTACCGCAATGCTATAGTAAATTCCAACTTTAACTCTGAATGGTCTCTTCTATTCCCCTCAGCATGAAGGACAAAATCTTCATTACTAGTTTTATGAACTATTCCACCTCTTAGGAAGGATCTGTCTTAACACTATTCATAGACATTTTATTTATGAGAAATAGTTTTGGAGATGAAAACAAGTATTTTAAATTTTTCTTCACTAAGCTGAAAAATACACAAGTCTAAAATTGACATGTTAATGAAAAGTACCAGCTGCACAGCAACATTAACTAGATATGGAAGTTATAGCTTTAATTATAGTAATTTGGAGATGGAAGCAATTTTGCAAGCAATCGTACCACTGACAACAGGAATAATTAAGTCCTTCAAAATAGATAACAAGCAAGCAAGCATCCTGTATAAAACTGTCTTTCCATATTCAGTAACATTTTAAGAAAATATCTGTCCTGGAACAAATGAAATTGTTTGTGTTCACCAATGCTACATGTTTGCTATTATCCATAACATCCTGTCACAGAATGTTGTATGCACACTTTACTGATTTCTCTCCCATATTGTGATCAAAGTAATACTATTAAAGATACACATTCTGTGACACCATGGAATTCACCACTAATGAAAGCCTATCTGAGCTCAAGCCTAATGAGCTTAAGAAAACACTGAAAATCATTACTATTCATCCAGGGCTTCACAAAACTTGTGCAATTTTGCTGCAGATGTATTATGTTTGAAGACAGTATTCTAATTTAAGGTGTCTTTGCTGTATAATTATTGTATAATTATTGTCATTTGGCTTTTAGGCACTGCTCTGTTGAGTTGACCAGCATATAGATTTAGCCAGCATGAATCAATTAACTATTTAAGAGCAGTTTATTCACTGTGATAATCTAACAATATATGAAGAGTCCTACTGCTGTACTCAGATGTGTTAGGGCTATTGTTCTCACTCTCACTTCTCAAATCTTTCTCTATATTATGTATAAGTTTATTAATTTCTACCATATTATCCCTAGTCATGAAATAACCCCCAATACTTCTGTCTTTCTTAGAAGAAAGTGTTTTTGTCATTTTATTACTCTATTTTAGCTCTTCAATAGCTTCTTTCTCTTTTTGAGATGAGGTGCTAAGATTGCATTAGACAACAGAAAACTGATCAACATCTAGGACATCTCCAACCCACTCCCTCAGAAATTCACTTCTAAGTGTCCAGTCAGAAAGGGAGCTAGAAGTCCAAGTAGACTACAAGATGAACATGAGTCAACAGTGTGATGCAGCAGCTAAAAAGGCCAATGTAATTTTAGGCTGCATCAATAGAAGTATAGTCTCTAGATCAAGAGAAGAAATAGTGTCACTATATTCTGCTTTGGCCAGGCTCCACCTGGAATATTGTGTCCAGTTCTGGGCACCACAATTCAAAAAGGACATTGAGAAACTGGAGCCATGTGTCCAAAGGAGGGCGACTAAAATGGTGAAGGGTCTGGAAAACATGTCCTATGAGGAACGACTTAGGGAGCTGGGGATGTTTAGCCTGGAGAAGAGAAGGTTAAGAGGTGATATGATAGCCCTGTTTAAATATTTGAAGGGATGTCATATTGAGGAGGGCATAAGCTTGTTTTCTGCTGCTCCAGAGAACAGAACCCGGAACAATGGATGCAAGCTACAGGAAAAGAGATTCCACCTCAACATTAGGAAGAACTTCCTGACAGTAAGGGCTGTTCGGCAGTGGAACACACTTCCTCAGAGTGTGGTGGAGTCTCCTTCTTTGGAGGTATTTAAGCAGAGGCTGGATGGCCATCTACCAGGGATGCTTTGATTGAGAGTTCCTGCATGGCAGGGGGTTGGACTGGATGGTCCTTGTGGTCTCTTCCAACTCTACGATTCTATAATTCTATGAGAACGCTATAGTCATAGAGGAAACAGCCAGCAGACTATATTTACTCAGCCTGACCTTTTCAACTGAAAGCACTACCAGCCACTGTAAATAACAGACTGAATACCAATATGCAATAAAGTATACTGGGAGAGGCACTAACCCAATTTAAGACATCTTAAATATCCACAATTCCATATTTCTCAATCTTCTCTTTCCATTCTTTTTAATAATTGCTAGTCAACAAAATAACTTTTTGTAAAAGAGAGAGAGAGAGAGAGAGAGAGATGCTATCACAATTTATTCTCTAAATTTGTGATTTACTGACACCAGTTCTTATACTCATCCACATATAAAGAATGGATGGCTATCTAGTATGTCCAAAAGGTCCCACCCTAATCATATTCTCTGTTTTAATTAAATTACAAATCCTTCAGGGCATAAACCTGCTATATTAATTAAAATTAATGGTTATTAATTATTAAATTTATTAACAGCCAAATGTTTCCTCTTTTTTTGTATCTTCAGAAAGACTTCCTTTAATAAAAAAGGAAGTCTGTCATTTTAAACAGTTGAAGTGATTTTTCTTCAACTGAAAACTGACAATCAGATATAGAGATCTCCCTAACATCCTCTTTTTTTTCAAGACAGGTATCAACATTTTTTGTTATAAGCATACTTCCCAAATCCATCCTATGGTGCTAGGATCAATACGCAACAAATAGTACAAGGTGCTAGGGCACTAATGGCTACTGAAATTGGTAATACAGTAAGTAAGGAAGAAAGCATTATCTCACAGAACGAAGGAGAAATTACTCTAACTGCACCACAATGGTTCTGTTTACAACTGTGAAATGTTTCCATTACTCCTTCCAACCATGCAATGTTTTCCATGACTCAGTGAACCTGTCCATTATATTTCATCCACACCACATGTGTATTTCCTCCCAATTAAAAACTGGTGCAGAGAATAAAATGGGGGGGGGGGACTGAAGTAATATCACTATGACAAAACTGGAAAATTTCAATATAGCTTCGAATTATAAATAAATGTGATAGATAAGAAGTAGTGAAAAGCATTCGGAAAATTCAGGTGTCTTAAAGAGCTACCGCCAGACTGTTAACAGCGGCAGATTACTGAGACCATACAAAGCCCCTGTTGAAACAGCTTCATTGGCTGCCGGTTTGTTTCCAGGCACAATTCAAGGTGCTGGTTATTACCTATAAAGCCCTACATGGCTCAGGTCCACACTATTTGGCAGACAGTTTCTCCTGGTATGAACCGACCCAGACTCTGAGATCCTCTGGGGAAGCCCTTCTCTCCATCACAAACACGGTTGGTGGGGACACGAGAAAAGGCCTTCTTGGTGGCTGTCCCTATACTCTGGAACTCCCTGCCCAGGGAGATCAGAATGGCTCCCTCCTTGATGGCCTTCCACTGGCAGGTGAAGACCTACCTGTTCACACAGGTGTTTAAGGAATTGCTATAAGGACAGGCTGGGATGCTGGACCAGTATAAAAATTCTTTTTAATGTATGTTTTTTAATGCTGTGAAGTTGCTCTGAGCCCTAGTCCTGGGAAAAGAGTGGGATGGATGGATGGATGGATGGATGGATGGATGGATGGATGGATGGATGGATAAATAAATAAATAAGCAAGCAAGCAAGCAGGACAAAAGCTAGGAGGAAAGACATTCCAGAACTGTATGCCCACTTCCAAGCATACTAATATTTCCTATTTTGTGAGGTAGCATTTTATTTTTATTTTTAAAACTGAACCTTGTACACTCAATTAGTAAAATCAAACATCTCATTTCTTAGAGTTGTGTGGCACTACAGTTTGCCCTTTTTTCTACCAAAAGCATTCTTTAAAAATCGACTGACATATACCTAACTATCCCAATTATTCATATAACACTGGCAATCCATTGGGCTGCCAGTGGAAGAATATATTAAAGTTTCTTTGGAATACTAGCACACAAATACTCACACTGTATGCAAAAATTAACTGTACAAAATAGAATTTTGCATGCAAGGCAATTTTTTTTTGTTTACAATGTAAGATTTCTTTTGTAAGTCAAATATCAACTCCATCTCTGAGATCCTGTTCCCACATGGAAGAGAGGTTTCATCATATGTCCAAGTAAATAGGGTACATCAAATTGAGCAATGCCATAAGCAAGCTCAGGATTACTTCTCAATTCATTTATATCTGCAAGCTAACTACAGTCCTGAGCTAAATTCTTCCTTTCTGTTTTGATTAAAGGAGGGATAGTAGATCTCTAGATCGGTACACTGTTATGGGGCACTGGCAATAATTGTTTTTCAATGAGGACCTGCACCATGGAAATTTCATCTTCTGGATGAGTGCTGCTAAAGGGGGGGGGGCTTCTCTAGGCTGGTGCCATGTGCCGCTATAATTGTTTGATTAAATATTCCTCTTCCTTCTGTAATCCTAAATTTCTAACATTACCAGTTTATACATCTTTATTTAATTGATTTTTTCTTATTATTTTATGAATTTCTTGTTCTATTTCCTTCCAAAATCTTTGTAATTTGCAATACTCCCACCACATATGGATACACAATATGTTCTTTTACTTACACACCTATGGCACAAGTAGATGATATATACCTAATACCTAATACATTCTAATACCTAATACATTCATCTGTTGTTCTCTAACCTTGCTATTTTTAGTATTTTTAATTTCTTGTATCCAAGGCTGGATGATGACTTCTTCTTCTTCTTCTTCTTCTTCTTCTTCTTCTTAAGCTTTATTTATAAATTCATACAGCGCTTTACATACAATTAGTTAAAAATAGAATAAAATAAAATAAGCCTGCTAATAGCATTCCATAAAAATAATTTAACATAATACACATATTAACATTAAATAATAAAATAGAGCAGGTCACAAATAAAAAATAAACCTACAGGGCTCCTCTTCTTCAAGCTAGGCCTGATAGAGTTGGGCCTGGCTTTTCACTCCCTCCCAGGCCGGATGATGTTCATATAGATGAATTTTAGCAATTTTAAAGCATTTTAGGATCTCTGTCTTTTTATTCATAAGAAAGTGCATGTGGTCCCTATTTGGATCAACACCCTCCATGGCATATGCATTTTACACCACTCTAGCCAACATTCTCCATGGCGCATTTTAAAAAGAGAAACAAGGGGAGTTTTTAAAAGAGAGACCTTAAACTCCACACTATGTAATTAACGGATTGTGTTAATTCAGAGTGGTAAAATAGAAGTACGTAGCTATAATCTTGTGTTAATTCTACAATGATCTTTCTGCATGTAATAGCAAAAATGAAACCTCCCATTCAGAGTCAACTATCACTGAAGGGAATGGCTGTAGGTTTTCTGGAGTGATTTGGTAGGCTGGTGCAGGAGGCATGATGTTCATTTGATCTTGCAAAATTAATCTTGTGAAAGAAAGGAGGGATACAACAGAATGAGGGAAATGGAGGAATTCAGGCTGGGAACTATGAGCCTTCCCGATGTTGTTGGACTGTAGGTCCCAGCATTCTGCCCCACTACCTATGCTGGGCAGGGGCTGCAGGCATTTGCAGTAGAGCATCATCCCAGGTCCACATGATTCCCACTCATGAAATAATTAAAGTGTCTTTCCACTTGCACAACCCAAATTCAAACCATTCCGTTTTATTTATTATTAAATACTAAAAATTTTGGGGGGGTTTTCAGGCTATGTGGCTGTGTCCTGGAGGAATTTATTCATGATGTTTCACCAGCATCTGTAGCTGGCATCTTCAGAGAATGGTGGTATGGAAATGAGTGGGGTATATATACTGTGTGAACCTTGGTTGAGAGGAAGTGATTTACATGTTAATCTGTGTGTTGTTCTGTTGTTGAATGGCAAGGCCTCAGCGTGTCTATTTAATTAGTGATCCATTGTCTGTAGGGAATAGACACTCTGAGGCAGTGTTGACAAATGCATGGCACACGTGCCGTCTGTAGCACATGAAAACATCCGAGAGGGCACGTGGAAGGAGGGATGGTAAAGCATGCATGAGGCTGGCCCGGCTCCTTGCTGAGGCCAGTTCTCCCATGGAAAACCACAACAAGGAGGGATGATGTGTAGCCCTTCTGGGTGGAAGCCCACCCCTTCCAGGCAGAAATCCCACCTCGTGGGCATAGTCTGCTGGGGGATGCCATTACCTCCTCCTCCTGCCAGACTTTGGAAGGGGTTGTTGTGTGCCTTCAAGTCATTTCTGGTAATCTTATCAGGGGGGTTTCTTGATAAGCTTCTGGCTGAGAGTGTGTGTGACTTTGGGCTGTGGGTATGTGTTGTGTGCCTTCAGGTCATTTCTGAAGACCATATCATGGGGTTTTCTTGGCAAGGTTCATCTGAGGGGGTTTGACATTGCCGTCTTCTGAGGCTGAGAGAGTAAGACTTCGGAGTGTGGGGGTGTGTTCTGTACCTTCAAGTTGTTTCTGGCGATCCTATCATGGAGTTTTCTTTGCAAGGTTCATCAGAGGTGGTTTGCCATTGCCTTCCTCGGAGGCTGAGAGAGTGTGACTTGCCCAAGGCCTCCCAGTGGCCAACTAAGTTTCATCAGAACAGGTTTCCCATTGCCTTTCTCTGAGACTGAGAGAGTGTGACTTGCCCAAGGTCACCCAGTGAGTTTCATGGCCAAGCTGGGATTCAAGCCCTGATCTCCAGAGTTGCATGCCCAAACCGCTAGCTCTCTTTGTTCTTGTGCTGTACATTCTGTGCATTACTATTCCAGGTGGGGCGACTAAATGCTTGTTGTTGTGTGCCTCCAAGTCGTTTCCAACTCATCAGCCCAGAGTACTCTCCTCCGAGTGCCAGTTCCTGGAGACCCTAAAGTGAAACTATCATGATGCAAGCTTTGTCAGAGGTGGGTTTCCATTGCCATCCTCTTAGGCTGAGAGAGTGTGACTTGTGTGTATGTTGTGCCTTTAAGTTGTTTCCGACTTATGGCAACCCTAAGGTGAAACTATCATGGAGTTTTCTTGGCAAGTTTCATCAGAGGACGGTTTGCTATTGCTAGCCTGAGGCTAACAGAGTGTGTCTTTGATTTTTTTTTTTTGGGGGGGGGGGAAGTCCTGGCTCCAGAAGGCAGAAGACCCGCCCCCAGAAGTCCCACCCTCTGAAAGGCAGAAGTCCTGCCCCCCAAAAGTCCCACCCTTGGCACCTGGTGACACCAGGTACAGGAATGACACTGGGTTTGGGCACTCTAGAAGGTTCACCATCCCTGCCCTGAGGCCTTGCCATTCAACAACAAGCCAACACACATATTCACCATTCACATCAAGCTTGATATCCTGGCTAATAAATCAACATGCACTCACACTACCTCTTCTGTACTACTTCACTTATCTCATTGCAGAAACTGTGAAAATATCATCTTGAGAATTTAATCATTTGCACATGTGAGAAGATGTTTTTCTGCACGTCCCTTACAGTTCTGATCAGTTCCTACTTTTGCAGTTTTGGGGATGGGTATGAAGATATCACACTTTAAATTAGTGTTTAAAACTGTTCTGATGTTTAATCATTTATGATTTTAATGGTTTTATTATTTTGGTTTATTTCGACAATTTTATCATTTAACCTTTCTTTACAAATGTTAGGAGCCTTGAGCCCTTTTTTTCTTTTTAGTGGAGAAAATAAACATATACCAAATAAAATCAGGATTTAGCACTTCTATGTATTTTGGCATTACATGTGACCTCAGAACTATTATCAAATGATTCTGAACTAGATAGGATTCATAAGTGAACTTCAAGCCTTGTTTAAAGCTCATTTCTGATGCAATCTTATTCAGAAATATTTAGCCACAACTTCTTCTTACGTGCAAACAGGGAAATAAGGAAACAGTGCTTAAGTGATGACATGCAGCTTCCTTTTCTAGTTACACAAGTGAACAGTTTGTGTATTCATATATATCCTGGCTTATTATGCCAAGATCTCTGGTGTCTTGTGTAGATAGTATTTTATGTGCTATAAAATAACACAGAAAATAACGTCAGTTATACAGTAATTTTCCAGATGCCAGAAGACTGCACTAGATTGTTGGAGAGATGTCCACTGAATTAATAACAGAGTATGTCTTAGACTGTAAAATCATTGTCCATTATAGGATCAAACCTGACTTTAAAATGCATTACGTATCATCTAATCAGTCCAGTTTGAAAACTCAGTACTTTGCAAGCTGATGTCCAAAGGGTTTTTCATCCATTCTTTCCTTATGAGATGGTAATATAAAAACATGGAAGTGTGCCAAAGCCATTGTAAAAAACAATAGCCCTAGCAAATTTATCTCATGTCATATTACGCTAGAGGTTATTTGATACCAAAGGATAAGAGAAGACAGTTTCTGTATTGAACTACATAATTTATACTCTTTTGGCATTGAGACAGTCTTATTCTAAACCATGACACAATATTGGTTGAGTGGCAGATAAAAAACATAGAGGAGATATTTTTAATTGTAAACAAGCTGCACCAATTCTTTTAAAGTTATAGCATGCTGTTGTTGTTGCTGTGTGCCTTCAAGCTGTTCAACTTATGGCAACCCAAAGGCAAACCTATCATCGGGTTTTCTGAGGCTAAGTATATGTGACTCAGCCAAGGTCAACCTATGAGTCTCCATCAGTCACTCTCCCTCTGTATGAGAATTGAAATTAATATGGAGAGTGTTTCTCAAATGTATCTAAACTAAAGATACTTTCTGCAGACTGATCCTATGCAAAAATATTAAGTAGAACTCCCCCAAATCACTTTGGACTGGGTTCTATGTCTGAGAAATTAAAGGGCAGAATGCATAAAATTTAAGGACATAAGAAGTAGGCATTAAAGTTATTTCCATGTCAAGACTCAGAGGTGTAGTAACTGCACAGTCTATATTGGAACATAATTTTTCCATTCTTAAAGAGTAAATACTAAGCTGAGATACCCACATAGAGTAAATGGGTTTTTGTTTGTTGTGTCCCTTCAAATTGTTTCCAACTTATGGTGACCCTAAGGCAAATCTAGCACTGGGTATTCTGGGGCTAAGTATGATTTGTCCAAGATTACCCATTGGATTTCCAAAGCTGAGCAGGGAATCAAACACTGATCTCTAGAGTCACAGTCCACTGCTCAAGCCAATACAGTGGTACCTCGGGATACGAATTACCCAGCTTACGAATTTTTCGGGATACGAATAAATCCCATAGGGATTTATTGTTTCGGGTTACGAACGTTTTTTCTGGTTACGAAAAAACGCCGGCGCTGTTTTAAATGGAGCCGCGGCAGAGCCGCGGCTTTTTTTCCCATTAGCGCCTATGGCAATTCGGGTTACGAAGGTTTTTCGGGTTACGAAATTAGCCGCGGAACGAATTAATTTCGTAACCCGAGGGAGCACTGTACACCACACTGGCTCTCTATGGCATACTAGGACCTGCTTTTTCTTCGTAGACATATCACATACTGGATTCCTCTCAATACAGGATTCTTGGGTTTTTTAAAACAATTATGTCAGGCTACTGTCCTTTTTGTTGCAAAGCTCTTACTCACAACCTGTTAGCTTCATAGTCAAAGTCAAGTTGGTTTCTATCTATATATTGAAAACTCGTAGAAGGGGGAACGCTAGGAATGGTTCTATCATCAATTTTCAAAGGAATATTCTTTTTGCTAGATTTTCTAAAAGTATCAGACTCAAAGGATATAGGATAAGTCAATTTGTTTAGAGGCAAAAATGTTTTAATGATAGGTAATAGTGAATATTTGGAATAATTTATTTAAACTAAAGGGAAATATCTAAATCTTATGACACGTTTGTAACCATTTTGTATATCTAACAACAAATGAACATGTTAGAACTGTTGTAGGCTCCCTTCAGTAAAGTCTCTAAACATACATTTTTGCTTAAGGGTCAAACTATGGTTCTAAATAACAGATTTCCAAAGCCTTTGCCAAGTTCAAAGCACTGAGGTTTAAAAAGTTAAAGAGCTCTAGACTGCTATCTCATCAGTCTTAATGGAAAATGTGATGGTACTTATCAAAACATTTTGTAATCATTAACTGTGCTCTGTTGCTTCTTTCTTAAACAGTTCAAGCATGTAAGTAGTACAGTTTTAACATGATATACTTGTTCATGCTCTGAACCATTTGCATGAACTTATAACATTTCCTATCTCTTCACACAGGCATCATTAAACTTTAAATCCACAGGAAAATGCATGAACCACCAGATTACGAAGCTAATTAACTTGCTGAAATGACACATTTAAGTCCCTATTTTGACATAATGTTAGCACATATGTTAAGCAGCTTGAAGGTCTACATTAAAAATGCACTCTGAGATGTTACTACAAACTAAGAAAAAGTCATTTTGAAACAGAGATTACACCATCTCTCTCATCTGAGCTTTAATGCAGGGCTAGCATCCTAACTGTTGATTAACTTGAGAAAAAAATAACATATTTATGGATGTCCTTTTTTCTTATGAAAGAGAAAACTACATCTTCATTTATCTTGTGTTTTTAGATAAAAAATATCTAAGCAGTTCTGTACAATTTTAATACACATAATTAAAAACATCTGTCTATACAACCACATTTCTCATGATGAGCTTTGATCCCTGTATACTCTCAATCACTGGGAATAAACAGATCCAGAAAACATTTTTTGCAAGATTTTGCTTCTTAAAATTCTTTGATTACCTTTTAGATCGTCTCAACATGCTTGTTTCTGGCAGCGAGAAATTGGAAAGCACTGTCCAGAAGGAGTCAGACATGATCTTTGTAAGCGTTCATTGCCAGGAAAAATACTGCACAATCAAGCCATGAGCAATAAATAAGGGACCAAGAAAATCACCGACAGAGCCAATGCAAATTCCCTGTAGACCTTGCAGGCTGTTCCATTAATGCGAGTGAGACAAGCAGGCAGGAATAGGGAGGCTGGGAAGCTGCTGCTGCTGCATTCAGTGTCTCTGCTGTCTATTGATTTCATCTATGCCTGCCTTTCTACCTTTCTCTACCTAGAAAGGCGTTCACAGAATAACACTGAGTATCCCAAGGAAACCTAGTAGCAAGGCTAGCATTTTGTTTTTAAAAATCATTTTATTCAAGCTTGTTAATTTATTCCTTTGCATGAGTGGAGAATATTCAGCTCCCCAGCTATTCTGGACTTCAGCTCCCAGAATCCTTTGGCATTAGTAATGATGAATGGGGATGATGGGAGTTGAAGTCCAAAATATGTAGAGGGCTGAAGATTCCCCATTGTTGTTAACAGGAAATATCAGACAAAGTTATATCGCTCTGCACAAAATTTAACTTCTTACTCTTAATGTGCAGCTGAGATAAAGCCTACTCATATTAAATGTACTTTAGCCCACGTCATTCTTTGTTAATCTTTGCTTGCCTCAGCTCACTGCCAGTACCTGTACTAGCTTATCAACAGTAGTTAGTATTATTTACATTATAATTAAATTAATGCAGGTCTAAAAGCAGTCTAAAAGTAACATCCAGTACACAACACAAATACAGAAATCCCTAACATAGCAAATAAAACAACATCAATTGTATTTAAACTATAAGATAATAAATAAATAAAAATGTACATCATAAAAATAGTAAAATATTACAAAACTTACTCCAGAATAAAAAAAAACACCACTCTCCAACCCAAAACAAACATTACATAAGCAAACAATAAAAGTCAGGTGATAGTTAATATCTAAATGTCTGGGAGGGTAAGGGTTTTTTTAATCTGGCACCCTCCCCAAAAAAAACAACATCAACATGAGGAATAAATGTATTAAAGAAAACAGAGCGATCACAGAAAAGGGCAGTTTTTTAGTTCTCTATCCTGAACTTCTCCCTGAAGGGATAGGAAGAGAAAGATCTATGATACTGGCCTCAGGTAACTGGTAGGTTCACATAGGGTCTGAAACATGTAGGGTTTTATCGTTATAAAGCAACACTATGAATGTGGCCCTGAAATGAACTGGCAACTAGTACAAACTGGATTTATATATCCACATTGCGTTCCGTGCACTTTCATGTTTCCAACTTATGGCAACCTGAAGGCAACCCCATTATGGGATTTTCTTTGCGAGATTTGTTCAGGAAGCGCTTAGCATTGTCTTTCTCTGAGCCTGAGAGACTGTGACTCACCCAAGGTCCCCCAGTGGGTTTCCACAGCTGAATAGAGGTTTAAACGATTGTCTACTGGGGTCTCAGTCCCAACACTCAAATCACTACAGCATGCTGGCTTAATCCTATCCAACAACCTAGTCAATAAATTCTTCACTGACAGCAGTTTTTGATCTAACCTAACATAAAATAAGTCCCCATACAAAGCAAACATGGTACACAACTCCAGAACAGAGATACAGTGGGACCCTGGTATCTGCTGGAGCTAGGGTTGCCATAAGGCAGGACCTCCAAACTGGGACAAATGTAGGACAAATGTAGGGCCACATTTTCAAATGTAGGACATGTTTTTAAAAATGGAGGACACATGAAAAATTGATAATTTTTTTAAAATGTTAATATAAATGCATGATT
The DNA here is from genome assembly GCF_019175285.1 of Sceloporus undulatus. Lineage (NCBI taxonomy): Eukaryota > Metazoa > Chordata > Lepidosauria > Squamata > Phrynosomatidae > Sceloporus > Sceloporus undulatus. Next base: position 75,533,937 of record NC_056525.1, on the reverse strand, counting down.
CTATTCTAATGGGGGCAAAGCCTTGAGAAGCCCTGGACCCCTGAGAAGAAGAGGAGGGGGGCTTACAGAGAGGAAGAAAGAGAAAAAGAAGATGAGGAGGGGGGAGAAAGGAAGAAAAAGGAGAGGAGGAAGAGGAGGAGGGGAAGAGGAGGAGAACTTGGAGAAGAAAAAAAGGAACAATAATAAGAAGAGAAGGAGTGGAAAGAGAAAGGGGGAAGCAGCAGCTCGCCTGAGTGTAAATTCCTCCCTGCTCGGATGTTGCCCAAATAAGGAAGCAGAGGGCTGGCCAATAGAGGCAGGGCAGTGCAGCAGACCCCACCCCTGCTGGGTTCAGTCCTGTTGCTGTTGCTCCAGGCAGCACTCTATAGAAGGCAGGCAGCAGCCCTGGGAGCTCAGAGTTGGGCAGCCACCCGGGGGCGGGGGCGGGATGGGACTGGGCACGCCCCCCAGGGGGCGGGAAAGTCCCGCCCACCAGCGTGAAATGGCAAGCCTAGCTGGAGCTTGGTTTCAGGACCCCCTGTGGATACCAAAATCCGTGGACATGTCAGTCCTGTTATATACAATGGCATATTAAATATATAAAATGGCAAAACCAAGATTTGCCTTTTTGAAATTTTAAAAGTATTCTCAACTCATGGATGGTTGAATCTGTGAATGCAGAATCCATGGATACAGAATTATTTCATTTTTATGCTGCCTTTCTCCCAGAATTTATCTTGTGGATCACAAGATAAAAATTTTTAAAACTTTACAACAAAAATTTAAAAACAATTAAAATAACCTACTTAAAGTAGTATGTACTAAAACAGACTATACTTCCAAGATGTCTGAGTCGTGGAACAAAAAGTCATTCCATTCATTCAGAGTATTTATATCCCCTTCTCCTCAGAGCACTTTACAAATTGTTAATTAGACAGTTTCCTGTCCTCAGGCTTATAATCTAAAAAAGACATGACACAAAAGGAGAAGGGAATGGTAGCAGTGAAGGGGATCATGTCCAGAGGATACTGCTGGTTCTTCTCTCCCTCTGAGGCCAGGGCAGTGGCAATTGGAATGGAGAGAGGGCCCTTCATTTCTTCTCTGGGCTAGGCATGGTGGGGCTGAATCTGCCCCTTTTCTCCCTCTGAGGCCACAATGGTGGTGGTTAGAATGAAGTGCTTTTCTTCTACCTATGAGCTAGACATAGTGGAGCTGTGCCTGCTCCTTCTCGCCTGCCAAGGACAGGGTGGTGACAGTTGAAATGGAGGGAGGGCGCTTCATCTGGCTCTGGGCTAGGCATGGTAGTGTTCCAGTCAAATGCAAGAAGCAAAGTTCTATTCAGTAGGCTGAGACTAAGGTCCATGAAAATTACAAATGTTCTTACTGATGGAAGAAGAAATACACACACACACACACACACACACACACACACTGCAGACATAATAGCACTCTTCCAATGAAAAGCTATTCAGCTCTAGGATGTTCTAAACCAGGGGTAGGCAACCTTTTTGAGCTGGGGGCCAGGTTGCTGTCCCTCAGACAACTGGGGGGCCGAAGCCAAAAAATAAATAATTAAATAATATAGGACATTTTCAATTTTTTTTTTTTTTGGGACACATTTTTTAAAAATGGAGGTCATGCGAAAAAATTGATGATTTTTAAAAAATGGTAAAATGCATGTTTCTTAGACATTATCAAAATGGAGGACATTTGGGCCTCAGAAGCTGGCTGATATCAATATCACCATCACCATCATCACTATCATTGTTAAAGCAGACCTTTTAGCATTAAAAGCACCAAAAATACACCGAAATGCACTTTGGAAAGTCACACTGGCTCACCTTCAGAAAGAGTGACTCTCAGAAACTGACTGATATCATCATCATCACCACCACTATCATTGTTAAAACAAAGCAGACCTGTAGAAATGGAATGGAAATCCTCCTCCTGCTACTCTTCTTCTTCATCCTCCTCCTGCTCCTTCCTTCCTTCCTTCCTCCTCCTTCTTCCTCCTTCCTCCCTCCCTCCTCCTTCCTTCCTTCCTTCCTCCCTCCTCCTCCTGCTCCTCTTCCTCCTCCTCTTCCCCCACCCCCTTTCTTCCCTGCCCGTGGCTGTCTGGCAGCCGCGGGAAGGGAGGGAAGGAGGAGGAGGACCCCTGCCCCCTTTCTGCCGTTCCCGGAGGGGAACAGGCAGGGCCAAGGAGCCTCGCTCCTTGGCCC
>NC_056525.1:75498409-75531639 GCF_019175285.1 Sceloporus undulatus | reverse complement strand
CCTCCCTCCTCCTCCTGCTCCTCTTCCTCCTCCTCTTCCCCCACCCCCTTTCTTCCCTGCCCGTGGCTGTCTGGCAGCCGCGGGAAGGGAGGGAAGGAGGAGGAGGACCCCTGCCCCCTTCCTGCCCTTCCCGGAGGGGAACAGGCAGGGCCAAGGAGCCTCGCTCCTTGGCCCTGCCTGTCCGCCGACAGAGGGTCGCTCACGTGCGAGGCCTTTGACCTCTTGCGCGAGGGCGCGGAGCTTTTGACCTCTCGTGCAAGAGGCCAAAGGCCCCATGCGAGAGACCCAGTCCTGCCGCCGATTGCCACCGGTGCAGGGCCTTTGGCAATTGGTGGCAGGACCGGGCTCAGGCCGGTCCCAAGGCCTCGCCGGGCCGGATGTGGCCCATGGGCTGGGGGTTGCCGACCCCTGTTCTAAACATTGCACTGGGCAGGCACAAGCTCATTTCTGTGAGTCACACAGAGACCCTGAATAACCTATCCTGAAACATGGCTGAAATCTAGAAAGTCAGCCTTATTCAAGAGTGCTCAAATCTCTTTCAGTGAATACTCAGTCTAGGATGCTGTGTACAGGCAGTGGGCACTTCCTCTCTCCCCAGGAACTGCAGTTTAGCTCCCAGAATGAATGGCAGACAAATAATATCACTTCTGGTTTTGATTTTCAACCAAACAATACATTTGGGGAATTTAATAGTCATGTTTTTGTGGTTGTTTTTTGACAAATTCTGCCCCCAAAATTGGCCAAGTTTTTAAATAGGATAGGGGGAGGGGCTGTGGTCTCCTCAGAGAGGTGTCAATGGCTATAAAACAGGAATACATAGGCTGCATGTGATATTTTCTCTATCACTGCTCTAAAGCCTTGTCCAGGCAAGATACCTGTTAAAATAGTTGCTGTCTCTTTCATGTTTCCTGGGATCAATCCCCTTTACAAATAAGAACTTGTTACCTCTCTGCCCTAGTTGGCTGTCATATCCCCTGCTAGAAAAAGGCATGGTTCCAACAAACAAGTGGTTGCAAAACCCATGCAAATATATAGTCCATGTCCTTAACTGAACTGACAAAGTAATCCAATAAAACTAAATGAGCACTCTGGATATTCATGAGACTTATTACCTAAAACAAAGAGTCAAAGTCCTGATAAAAGAAAGCAAGTTTATCTTCAACATGCCTAAGCAAATAAATATTCAATGACAGACCAAAGCTTCTTTTTACATTTCCTGCTAACACTGATCTCACTCTTAAATGATGAAAACTGTATTTGTCGATTACAATTTTATGCTTGCTATTAAAATATCCTGGTATTATTCTTCCATTTTATACTTTTCTAAAGTGTTATAACTTTTTTAATAATGAAAAAATATCAACAGTCTCCTGATTTCATTTTTTCTAATGCTATATCAGATATAACAGCCATCCAATTATGGGTTAGATCACAGGCACATCTATCTAGTGGGAAATACCACTGATTGTTCAAGAGGAATGATCTGAAATTCAGGTGAAAAAGTTTTCTATTGTGTGTACATCTTAAACTCTTTTAAATTTTTTATTTCAGTAAACTAACAAGTCACAATTAATTAAGAGATCAAAACCAAGGTATTCAGGGATTAGCATTCTAACCTGTTGTTTTCGTTAGCTCATCTTTCAGGTTCTCAATATTACACTTGCCTAAGGTATATATTAGATTATACAGAAATAAATTATTCCATTTTCAAATTGGTATAATGATTGATTGTCCTGTCAAATGTGTACATATTCTACTCAAGCGGGAAAATCACCAACATCAGCAGCTATATGCCTTTTACTATGACAGTTTATAAAGAAAATCAATTAATTTTAATTTTTTTGAAATGTAAAATATACTTTACAATGCAATTAAAGATCAAAATGTAAGAAAGGTAGAAAATTTCTATATGAAGTGTACTGTCATTACTGATTACCCAGACTAAATGTTTTGCCTTTATATTAAAAAACAAAAACAAAATCAGTTGCAAATTTAAAGTTGCTGCAATCATCATAGATCTTGTGTGAGCATAAAATGCAAAACTACCACCCCAAGCAACCTATTATTCAAAAAAATAAATGTCCTATTGTTGAGCTGCACAGTGGAAAGAGTGATAAAGACCAAGCTGCTGGCTGAGCAAAGAAAATGGTACCAAAAATAAATGTGACAGTAGATAAAATCATTTAATAAACCATATAATTTATATTAGAATTTCAAGATCAATTTTTGATGAAAGAAGATCATATACAAGCATTGCTAGAATGGTTATGAAAGGTATTGGCAACATTTTCATTCAGCATTTTTATCTCTGTTTCTAATGTTGGCATCTTTTTATGCTCTTCTAAATATGAAATCTGATATAGCAGGTGAATATATGAGATTACAATATTAAAATAGCTGGGACTTAACTCACATGTTCCAATGTAGGAACATAAAGACATCATTCCTATAAATGTTGATAAGTAAGTCAAGTTCCATCTGTATTACTTCCCTGAAATGGAGTAAATGGATACATAAAGCAAAGCATTGTATCAGCAGCCAGCTTAGGTCCTATGCAGTGAGAAAGATGAGGAAATAAACAAATAAATAAATGTAAATATGGATTCTGGACTCTGGTGGACCTTAAATTCTTACTATAAAAGGGTGATCTGTATCTATCTATACTAGGCTTGCACAGCATATGACCCATGGGCCACTTACTGCCCACCAAAATACAGTATAGTCTACAGCACCTGGGAGTCGTTGGAGCTCTCCCATCCAAGCTGACTCTGCCTTTTACCAGCCAGCAAAAATGCACAATAAATACATTTGTCTTCCAAATTTATGAAAACATCCAAAATATTTAGATTGTTAACTAAGGCAAGCAGACATTTGGTTCACATAGTGAACTGACATTACTATGTGAATCAGAGAGCACTGTATAAAAACACTCTCAATATAATGAGCACATATATGTCCATGTGCATTTTACTGATTTCTTCATATAAAATATTTTATTCCAATTCAAAGAGTGGGATCTGTTTTGAGCAAATCAGACCTTTGAGAAATTGTAACATTTACATAAGAATATTTTCCCCAAGATATAGTGTATCACAATAAATACACAAGAATAATCATTTTCACAAATATGCAAAAATAAAAACGTAATGGTCCTACCAATTTTTTTTTTCTTTCCCCTTCCTCCTTTTTATGCCACAAGAACTAACTTGAGTACTTCTTTGAAGAAGAAAAAGACCAGACCAAATGTCTGGTGCACAGACAGTCAGAACATCAGCCAGATGAAACTTTGCCTTTTTATTTGTTAAAGGATCAGTATTTTGCAATGGTATTAAGCATCAAATACGTATTAAATGGCTTTCCAGCACAGCTTAAATTAGAAGTATAGGAGCAGAGGTTCAGCCTAATACATTTCATTTTTAGAGCTGATCTAGCTAAAACTGGGATGAATCGGGGTGGGGTTTATGGGTTTATAAAACGCTTCATTATCCATTATCATTTCCGCTGAAAATCAGGCATTGCGTCCAAATGAACATGTATCTATAAAAAGTATATAAAGTAATAAATTGCATATTAAAAGTGAACCCAAAATTTTCACTGCCACTTTCTATTGAAAGAGGTTTTATATATCTAATTGTACTGCAGGTACACACTAATGAACAATGGTGGCCATGCTGAAGAAGATCTTCTAGGTATAGTTGATACCTCTGTCTTTTAAATTTATTCCAAAATTTCACTATCATTCATAAAGCTTCATTATATATGTGCATTACAAGGATGTGCAAATATCACTAGAAATAACACTTGGGTTTTTTAAAGCTGTAAGAATAACCATAAAATGCTTCCTGAAAGCACAGAAAGAAGGGGAATTGAACTGTCAAAAAGCAGCTGTAGGAGGCAAAAAAAACCAAAAACAAACCTGCACCCGCCTGCCAAAGCCTATGGTTCTCCAGACATTTTTCAGCTGCCAAGATTTTCACCCCTTGCATTCAAATGAATGGAGAATTCACATCATTCACTTGAATATGACATAGGTGCTCTGCTCAAAACCAGTTAGAGCAGAAAGGAGCCTAGTGACCCCTCATGAACCTTTCAGATAACAGGTTCTGAAGTCAGGGAGGCTAGTTCTCCTTCATCTCGTTTTGGCAGAGCATTTTTCTGCTATGCAAGTCAATGGGGAAAATGAATCATTCACTTGAATAGTTTAGTTCACTGTTTCTCAGGCTATCTGACGCAGGGGGACCAGCATTTCCTTCCCACACCCAATGCACCGAAGATTAGCACTAAATTTGCACCCAAATCATTTGGTAAAATTGTTCCTTCCTTTCTTTAAAATTTCCCAGGGACTGGCACTGGCTCAAGGACCACCAAATCCAAGTAGTACTGATTTACTGGGCATCTCAGCAAAACCTTATGAGTACAATGGAAGCCAAAGGCACTGCTTTAGACCAGCCAGCTGTATTACAGTTCTATCTATTTGATTTCTCAAACAGCAATCAATAGTGTATTTTTACAAATAAGCATATTCATTCACCAACTGAATATTAATACCATTTTAAAGCATGACTTCATTGTTTGAATGTTAACTAAACTAAGGGACGAAACAGACACATCCTTTGCAGCAGCTTGGGGTGTGTCATTTAGATGCTGCATGCCTCCAAGCCACCAGGAAGCTGCTGCGAAGTCGCCCATCTGACCACACTGTGGGCAGCTTTGCGGAGCTCCATTGGTGCAGCGTTTAGATGCCGCATGTTAAAAAGTGGAGCAGCTTTTTGGCACTTCTTTTTGAGCCAGCAAAACACTGGATTGGGGGTGTGGCACATATCTATCTATTTATATCTATCTATCTATCTATCTATCTATCTATCTATCTATCTATCTATCTATCTATCTATCTATCTTTGTATACCGCTTTTCCAAAGATCAAAGAGGTTTACAGTCGATAAAACCAAGTACATAAAACCAAGTACAACACATCTCATACAAATCCATATTACAAATATACAATATATAACACTAAAAACTCCAACACAATCATTCAAAGGGTAAAGCAGAGAATCGATGGCAACAGAATACACAGCTTCATTCTTCAGGGGGGAAGGCTTGACAAAAGAGAAGGGTTTTCAATCTCTTTTTAAATGTTTCTGGGGGGTTGTCAGACAGAGCTCCTTGGGAAGATTATTCCACATCTGTGGGGCCGCCACTGAAAAGGCCTTTTGGGAAGTGGAGACATATTTGGATGAAGGGACTTCCAACAGATTCTTCCCGGATGTTCTGGGTGTGCGGGGCAGATTATATGGGGGGGATGCGGTCCCTCAAGTAACTCGGGCCCAAGCCATATTGGGCTTTATAGCTAATAACCAACACCTTGTATTGTGCTCGGAAGCGAATAGGCAGCCAGTGAAGATTTTTCAGAATGGGTGTTATATGGTCAAACCTAGATGCCCCGGTGACCAGTCTGGCTGCCATATTTTGTACTAACTGTAGCTTCCGAGCTTGGTACAAGGGTAGCCCTATGTAGAGCGCATTACAGAAATCTAAGCGAGAGGTTACCAGAGCATGTACCACAGTTTCAAGGTCCCTTTGGCCCAGGTAGGGTCGCAGTTGGCGTATCAACCGAAGTTGATGGCAAGCACTTCTGACCGTCGCATCTGAGGACTCCAGTGACCAAAAACAGTGACATTGCTACTGATGGCTCAGGAACAAGTTTCTCTTAGTGATTTCTAAGAGAAATGGACTGGATGGCCCTAGTGGTCTCTTCCAACTCTATGATTCTATGATTCTACTTGGCATTCATTTCCTAAAAAACAAGCCTACTCTCAGTTTTATTATTCTATCTTCCTGTTGGTCTCCTTCCTTTTGAAAGGACCATTCTCTCTCACTATCTCAAACCTGCTACCTCTAATTCTTTCATAGATCCCTATTAACCTGGTTTGTACCACTATCATTCAAAGTGTCTCCCATCTACTTCACTCAGCAAAATCTCACAGCCCTCTTTTTATCCCTCGTCTGCATATTTTCTCACCTTTCAGTTCAATGGTGCAGTGGAACTTTTCCATCTTTATGTGCCTTAACATTCTCATAAAGTTTCTTTCAAAGCTTCTGTTTCTCTACACATTTGCTGACCATATGAGAGCTGCTTATCAGTAAAGCGGATCCCACGTAACTAAGTGAATGCCTAAACAACCCAAACATGTAACGAGGCCTTTTGCATAGGTGTTTGTCAGAAAACTAGCAAAGCAGAAGGAAGATAGACACAATTCTCTGTGCCATGTGGACTGATTAATGAGACCTTCTTCCAGCTGCATGGGATATGGTTATGTATTTAGTAGATTCTACGCTGTATTTTCAATATAAAACTGAGGGCAACATATATTAAAAGGAACACATACAAGCAGACAGACAGACAGACAGACAGACAGACAGACAGACACACACACACACATACCTTAATATTCAAATAGAAAGTCAGTCACTATGTACTGCGGTGGACATAACACATAGCAAAGCACACCACCACTTAGAAAAACTCAATGGCACTAGCAAAAGCTACCTGGAACTGCAAATGGTCAAGAAATCACTTTGTGCAAACTGAGCAGTCATTAAACTAGTGTGACTCTAGTTCCTAACTGTAAACTAAGCCAATTATTTTAATAATTTTAATGTCTAATAATTTTTATTCAATAACCATCACAATAAAGCAATCGTACAATCAATCCTATATTGATCCAATCCCATCACATATCGATACAATCAATACCATTATTTCATGTCTCCACCACATCACCTCCACCACCCTACTTCCCCAACATCTTTCATCCTCCTTCATGCCTTCCTTCTCCTTCAAAATTTACTCCTACAAACACATACTAACACACTCCTACGAACACATACAAACTCCTACAAATACATTAAAAAGGGGAAGTGATGTTTTGATGAGAGGAAGAAGGAGTAAGGGAAAGAATAAACCAAGTCAATTATTGACATATTTAAATATACTGCCTCCAGTAATTTTAAACTATTTTACAATTCTTACATTAATTGACCAATACATCTGAGGAATATAATTTCTAAGCAAATCCAGTCTCCTTAAAGCTGGGGCCTTCTTTTGCCAACACTGTAACAAGAGAACCCAGTGAGGGATGCTAGCACCTGTTTGTCCACACAGAAAGGGTGACTGTGCCAAAACTAGAGCAGAGAAGAAACCTATACAAACATTTGTAGAAGAACACTGACAAATTAAGTTAATGTTATCTGTGGGTATTTTATTCCTTAAGGAGTTAAAGAAGCTGTGCTTTCTCATCCTGTGGGTGTTAAGAGTGCAGCACTGTCAGATATAACTTTACAGGATGAACTTTGATTGCTAGTCAACAACAAGAATGATTAACTGGTATCCAAGTAAATATAACAACAACAAAGAATGATATCACTGGCTCAAGAGGTAGAAGCAACAATTTTCACATTTTTAATTGGAGAATGATACTCTAAGACAAACCTATGTAATTATAAACTATACCTTATTCACTGAAATTGGGAAAAGTTACTTTTTGGACTATCATTCCCAGAATCCATTGATCATGCTGGCTGGGGTATTCTGAAAGTTGTAGTCTGAAAAGAAACATTCCCAATCCCCTTATACTAGATAGTCAGAACGTCTGAAATTCTAAAAGACATAACCATTAATAAAGGTGAAGCAGAAATGTGTATCAAGACTATATAACACAGTGTTTCTATCATAAGCATTACTTGCTGACATCATATCTTATAAATGAACCTTTCAAATATTTCTACTACAAGTAGTATTCTACGTAACAAATATTCATTTGTCTGTGGAGAACATATAATACAACCCTCTTTACAAAAAAAACACCTTCGTACCCCATTTGTTAGAAGTTCTTAATGCAGTACTGAGATTTTTGAACATATAAACAGAAAATACTAAATGACACATCTTGGACATTTTTCCAAACCAAATATTGCAATGTATACATGAACTTTAGGACACAGCCCTTTCAATGCCATCATTTTACTGTGATGCAGTGCTTGTTCAAATGAACATATGGTTTCTCTCTAAATTATTTCAGTCATAGTTTAAGCATGAGATGTAAGAGTTACCGTGTATATGCAGCTATAAGTCAATATTGTGTATGCAGGTCTGTGGGTCAAAATTATGAGTTTTGATATGACCCATGGATAGGTCATGGGTAAAACTTAGGGGCATGAAACAAAGGATCTAAAGGATGAAGCAAAGGGAAATGATGCCAAAAAACTTACAAAATCCAAGCAGGCATAACTGCTTGTGCTCACGCTATTGGCTGGATGAATGAGAAGGTATTGGGGAGGGGGGATCAGTACTTCCAAGACTGATTATGCTGCCTTTCACCAGGGGGTGGTTCCCTTTCAAATAAGAGTTAAAGTACAGTATGTACATTGACTCATGGATGAGTTGACTCAGGGTCAATATTTTACTATTTTGGGCCAATTTTTTGAGTAAAATTTCTAGGCTTATACATAAGTATATACAGTATTATCTTGCTCAAGGGTTTCAAAAACGATTAAAACCTACACAAAAGTTATGTTACTACTTTTTAAGACCACTCAATAACTGAAGTTCTCTGGATGTTGTGCAAAGTAAAAACAAAAATTCAAAATAGCAATAAAAGAGCAAACAAGTCAGATAAAAGCACAATAAAACCAGCAGGAGCACATAAGGAAACTTAAGGTAAAACCAATAGTAGAGATAAAAGAGTGCAGATATCTAAAACCAATAAAAACTATTCCTAGGAACATATAAGTAAATACAAAAGAAAAAAAAAAGAAAAAGAAAAAGAAAAGTTATTCATCTGATGCAGAAAAGGCCATAATGGATACAGCTGGAGAAACTTTTGAGATATATATTCTTAACGTTGGGTGCTACTGCTGAAAATATCACCAAACATGTCCCTTTTGGCCTGCACAAGGGCTATGACCTAAGATTATATTTAAGTAACTCTGAAAAGATGGCCACTCTCCAAGATTTAGACACCTTGTTTAAGCTAACAAAAATTCCAATACTATTTTAAAAATACAGGCCCATATATAATGTGTTGAAAGCACCAAATGAGTGGTTTAAAAAGAATGAACCTCCTTCCTGACAAAAGAGAACACTCACATGTCTCAGCACATGAAGCTATTTTCACTCCTATCACATCTCACCATACTGTATTCATCTTCCAGGCACTAGCCAAACTATGAATATCCCTTTTTGAATGCAACTGCATTCGTACCCTCCAAGCTTCATACTTCAACACTAACAATAAGATGAGTGAATGTGCATATCTGTTTGTATTGTCACCCTATATACATGTGTAGTACCTTGTTTAACTAATCAGGAAGGCTTGAGAAAGGTTTTTTTTTAAAAAAATACCAACAGATAGAATCAAAACTTAATTTTCTAAACACTCCAGGCAGTTCTGAATTGACAAATGAAAAGAAATTATTATTGAGATTCTAACTCACATTTTAAAATTAGAATACACACATGAAGGGATTTTGGGCTCAGTGCCATTTGTTTTAGAAAGATAGTCAATTGAAAGAAAGTAGACTCAAAATTCCTTTTTATTTGCCAAAGGAAATGGCAGTACTGTATCTATTTGGGGTGCAGAGGAAGGAATTGACATGACTTTGCTATAGCCAACTTTCACAAAGATCTGTATTTTTATTCACTTTCCTCAAATCTGGAAGTACTGAATTGAGCAAAGTGGCTAAACAGTGAAGTCACTTAAAGGAGATATGGAGTCAGCCCAAAATGTTTTGCTGCCTGAGATGGAGGTAACACACCATTTTTCTTCACTGAACATGACAGTAGCAGGCTAACTTAGGGCTCAAACAGATTGACCAAAAGATCCACCATCAGGCTGTGTTGGGGACATGGCGTTTTGACACCACATGTCCTAAAACCATGCTGAGGCCACATCTTCCCCAAAGAACTGGGCCAAAAAGAAGTGGTAAAATACCACTCTTTTTGCTAGACCAGTTTAAAACTGCTGCGGCAGCCCGGATCAGGGCTGGGTGTGTGCAGTTGTCATGGCCCTGGTGAAATCAGTGCCAACGCAGCCATGGACCAGACTTTCCAGCCCATTTGCATGGCCCCTTAGAGACAGTTACACACATGGCATTTACAGTCCCTTGGCACCACTTCCTTGTCATTCCACCAGATGCCTGCTTGCTATCCACACAAAGAAATGTTACACCATGTGGCAGAATGCATCATTTGATCAGAGCAACCCTGGCACAATATGTCCTGCATGGCCTAGGTTTTCTTCCTCTCCACCTGACCCATCAATCTGAGGTTGTGACACACTGGGAGAAGATGACTAGGCTAGAGCTATTTAAAGTGGTTGTTCGCAGGTGGATCCCATCATGCAAGTCATTGGCTGCCTGCAGCAACATTCCAGAAAAGAAACAGTTGAAGCCAATGGTCACAAATATGCTGCAGTTCCCTGGTACATTAAGAAAACATTGCTTACACACCCATCAAGTAGCCTCAAAAATAATGAATTAGGCAACACCCCATATAGGCTGGGGTGGGGGGAAGCAAGCATTGTAAACTCTGGAGGAACAGCAAGGATCTGCCAAATAATAAACCACTTAGTTCTGCCTTATGGTACAGACCAGCCTTGGATTGGTTCTTCAAAAAGAAAAGCAGTTGAAAAATGGTAGTCATGACTACAGATAAAATGCATTCCTAAAAAATAAGCTAGGAAGGACTCACATGAAACCAGTTGAGTCAAGTAGGGAAATAGAGGGCTGCTGTTTCAACTTCACAAGCAAGTGACTGAAAACTCCTTCATTATAGTATTTCTACACTTCTGAATCACTGTTATTTCTATATTTAAATTGTTTAGTTATTCAGATATGTCAAAATTTTGAACACTATCGAGATACATCTGAAAGTGTAGAAAGCTGCCCTTGATCCAGGTAGAAAGTTAGGCAGGACTACATTAAACAGACATTCCCGATTTAAACTTCTCCTTACCTCCACTGAAGTGGGTTGCTGTGGCAGGGGCTACCAGGGTTGCTCTGAGGATGTGGGTTGAGGTAAAATGCTAGAGGAGAAGTAGCAAGGGCACAATCAGCACTAAGTGGGTTTTTAAGATGTTGTAGACCTGGAGCAGATGTAGGAGAGAAGACATGCTGATGCACATCACTTCCTCGGCAGTAGGAGAGGAAAGGAGAGGAGATTCTGACAAAGTACCATAATAGAAACACAGTAAGTTTCAAAAGCATCCTGTTAAGCACTTTTTTTAATTTAATAAAGCAGAAACAAATTGTAGCTTGCAAAGAACCCAGTCCTAAACATATGTACCATTAAAGTGATTTTACAGTTCTGATCCTGATTAGAGGCTACACATTTTAAATACAAAAACTACAGATAATTGCCAACAGTCTTCAATCAGTACATGTATATCATACGAACAATCCCTAACAAAATTGATAAAAATATCAGTTGCTAATCTCTGTTTGGACAATGAATATGCAATTACAAACTTGTGAAAACTAATTTTTCATTTTATCATTTTACAGCCCACTAACATTCAGTGTCATTTGAAGAGATGGATCACAATCTGCAAGAGCTTCATCTGCAACTGGGGCCTTCCCAGTGTTTCGTAAAGGGAAGAAAATATCCAGTGCCTCTGCTATGGCAGTGGTTGCTTGCAGTCTGTAGCTACAATTTTTTTTTTTGAATATGTTTGTTTCTCATATGCAAGAATCTTAGACTATACTTAGGTTTCTAAAACTCAATACTATATATTTGAAGTGTCTGAAACCATATATTAATGGAAACAATTTAAGGTATGCGCAGACACTTAAATACTGACCTCAACAATTTAGTTATATTAAACATTTAACTGGTATCATAAGCTCAACAAATATAAATAATTAACAGAAAATAAATCCAAAATGAACTATATTTACTTTTACCAATGAGTGTAAAATACAATACTTAGGCTTTCCTAATATATTTTTATTAAATCTTAAATTTAATGTTATCCATTTTATAAGATAACATTTTATTTTGAAGATGTTTGTTTCTCATATGCAAGAATCTTAAGACTATACATAAGTTTTTAAAACTCAGTACTATATATTTGAAGTGTCTGTATTTAATATATAGGATAAATTTGTGAATATTTCCTCTAAAAAACTAAATGAAAATAAGGATTGGTTCCAGTAGAAACTATTTTCTTTACTGATTCTATGTAAGCCACTCTAGGAGCATTTTTCTGGCTGAAGAGCAACAATAAATCTATTTAGACTCATTTTATATTACATTACTTCATTCTGACAGGTTAAGTAATCAATGGAAATCTATTTCCCAAAATAATTCTTACTGGATCCGTAGAGACGGGGCTCCAAATCTCTCCCTTCTTCGTTTCATCATTTCAATGGGTGAAAAATTAGATTTTATTCAATGAATATAAATCTTAAAGCCAGAAAAGTAAGTGCAATTAAATCCAATAGTGAGCTTGTTGCGTAGTCTTAATGTCATCCATAGATATGGTGCATTCAAATGCAGTCCAGATCTACCCGACAGATTGTGTCAGAAGGCTTTTTTTAAAAAAGAAGTCTTCCTTATTTCTGATATCCAGAAAAAACAAAACTGTAGCCAACCAGCATGAAGTCTACAACTGAGAAGCCAAAGATAGAGACCAAACCATTTTGTCACACAGCCTACAATCTACTATCCCTCACATCTACCATCCCTCACAGTTATAGTACAGCAAATCACTGACTAACGTTTGTTCACTTCAGAGAGCCACAAGAAAAACAGAAACCCAGAGGGAGAAAGGGAGCATGAGCAAAAACTTTGGCAGAAGCCTCACATACCAACATGAAAGCTCACACTGCAAAAGTAGTACATAGTCACTGCTCTGACCCAGAGACCAACGAAAGCTGGGAGCAGCTGCTATTTGCTGTTGGGGGGGATTCAATATTTAATTTTAGGATGTTATACAAGAGAAGTATATAATACTTTCTTCCATATCCTGGGATTTTAAAAATTGTATTATTAATCTAGATAGTACATAAACACAAGATAGAAAACTTTCCAGGGGGGGGCAACATCCTATAGAATAAACTCAGAGACAAAGTGGCAAACAATACAGGGGGTCAAATGCTAGATATTTAACATACTGAGTTGATAAACTCCTAATAGAGATATCTTCCTCTGTAAAGAATTACTAATTCATTTTCACTATCAAACAGTCAAATTTCTTGTTACTTATCATATATTGTTTCTCAGCAATATCTTCAAGCCCAAAATAGGCAGAAATAAAATTAACACACTTTTGTTCCTAGCTGCCCTCCTCCAAAATCTGTAGGCTACTCTTGCTTTTATTTTATTTTATTTTATTTTTTTAAGAGGAAGAAACTATCTACTTGTTCACGTCTCAAATATTATTTCTAAAATTTAAAGGGTACCTTTAAAAATACATAGCTAACTGCTATAAGACGTTGGTCTATGTAAAAAAGGCAACTAAGTAGTCTACAGCAATTTTAAAAATATAGTCACAGAGGATAGGGTGTTTTTAAAAAACAATTCATAGGATTAGTAAGAGTATAGCATTACAATATGTTCAGATCAGACCAAGCAATAATACCCAATAATAAAACGGAAAAATATTTTTAAAACTTGAAAAATTATACTTAAACTTCATTTTAAAGCACAGTGATATTTTGCCTCAAAAGATCCAGTTGCTTAAAGAGTTTATTGTAAAACAAAACCCACAATATTGCCACAAAGCAAAGCAAAACCCTTAAGGGTGATATGCTCTGAAATCTTGCTTATTTTATTCAAAAGTAAATTACTGCAATAAAATGATTATAAAGAAAAAAACATATCAACAAAGCACTCTGCATTTTTCCCATACTCAAAAGAAACAGTGAAAATAGTACAGTACAATAGAAAAATCAACCACTTGGAACTAGCAATGACTAGATTTCTCAGCAGTAGCCTCAGACAAAAAATTCTAAGCACACCCAAAATCCACTTCTCTGCAGACAACATTGATCATGATGATGATCCACACAGAAACACAAAAATAGGATTACAGAGATATTCTGCAGTTCTAGCTCTACATTTACAGGTGGAAAATGAATCACATGGTTAAGACTATGAATTCAAAATTGGAAGAAGAGAATAAAAACACTTATCCTGTTTTAGCAACACTGCATATATTTTTTTAAAAAGTAAATCAAATAGCTAAAATCACAAGTATCTCTGAAATCTGTCGAATTCATTATAAAATTAAAAATTACAGTCAGTGGAGAACCAATGTAATTATGCTTAATAATGTACAGTCATAATGTAGCTTATTTAAACTTTCACAATTGGAAAAGGGAATTCATTCATTAAAAATAACCACAAGTGGCTAGTTATTTGTTACTAATTACATCCCAGTTCTGTTTCAAACTATATACGCAAACTTCTTAAAAATGAAAATACAGCAATATTCTCCAGAACAAAATCTTTGGAGATAAAATCAGGTGGGGATCTGATTTATAAACTCTCTCATTGCTGAGAGAAAAATGTGTGATTTTAAAAAAAATACAGTGCACCATGTCATACGCATGCGCACATATGCTGGAAGCCATGCGAGACAAAAACCTGGTGCACTCCGGAAGAAGTAATGGGTCTCGTGCCGTGCTGCACACCCCACACCACACTGCGGGCACGAGCCCCATTACTTCTAATGGGGCTCAAGCATACACATTTTTTCACTAAAGTGGGGTGGGGGGCCCAGAACAGATCCTCACGCAAGGGAAGGGTGCACTGTATGTAAAATGAGCTGTTTTATCACAAGCATACATGCATAGATGTGGTGCTGGAAGAGAACCATACAGTCACCATGGATTGCCAAAAAGACAAATACAGTAAATGGGTCCAGGAGCAAATCAAGCCAAAACTCTCCTTAGAAGCCAAGATGACTAAACTGAGAGTGTTGTACTTTGGACATATTCATTGGAAAAGACAAAAATGCTTAGCGAGTAGAAGGCAGTAGGAAAACAGGAAGATCACATTACAGATGGATAGACCAATCAAGGCAGCCATAGTCTGCAAGACCTGAGCAAGGCTGTTTCTAACAGAATGACTTGGCTGTTTCTCATTCTTAGGATTGCCATTACGTTGCAATTGACTTGACAGGAATGAACAACAAATAGGAGTGTACTACACAGCTGTTAAACTTGCTGAAAACTTTAGAACCTATTAGCTTTTTACTTTAAAGAGATAACTATGTTTCCCTCCCTACTTCCCATCCCTACTCACCCACTTTGAAAAGTAAGGACAGGAGACCCAAACCAGATTGGGACATCAGCATTTGCAGGGGAACTTTGACACTTTGCCCTGCATTATATTCCTTATTCACTCTCAGCTCTACAGTGCTAGCAATCTGAATTGCCAAAACGGACAGAATGACATGAATGGACTCGGTTTTAGCAAGGCAAACGGCAAGTGCAGTGGGCCCTCAATCCAGACTAGGACAGCCTCAAGGGTAAACGTTTCAAGTTTTTCTACCACTCATTCTATTATACAGCTAGGTCCCCTACATTCAGTTTGAGGTAATGAGGAAAGCTATATCTTTAAAGTAATACTGATTCTAAAAAGGGAAAGAGATACATATAACTCTGGATCTTTTAAAATATATGTTACTTCAGTATCTAAAGTTGTGTCCCCAGAGATGATTTTGATATCATTTGGTATTTTGTGTCTGTAGTTTAGCCCTAAGTAGTATTGTGCATGTCTGCATGATGTTGCTATGCAGTATTCCAATAATATATACTTCTTGATCAAAAGATCCAACATTTTTAGATGAATTTATAGAAGTGGCAAAAATAACTCATTAGGCACCAGAAGCTATCTGAAAGATTTAAAGAATGCTCAGTAAACATCTGTGAAAACAAGGTCAGAGTCAGAAAAAAAGCTGACAAACATAGCAGACATAAGAGAAGTTAATGGATTAACAGAGGAGTCAGTACTTTTCAACTGTAGAACTACAGCAACAATATACTGTACTGGTTACCAGCACTCTGCATTCATCAGTCCTCCTAACACTAAACAGAAATTATAAACATTCACCAAAGCTATAAGTTATGGGATCACTTTATATTACACATATATTACACATGGTTAAACAAACCATAAGCACTGTGTGTGATATTCACAGACAAACTAGCAAGATTCTCTTCAGTAAACTGGTAAACAACACCATCCTTAGCAAGAAGGAATGTGACAATTATTCGGGGTAACTTTGGCCCAAAACACATGGGCCAAAGAAGCTGCTTCCAGCCGAATTGGAGACATGCCATTTAAACGACACACATCTCCAATGCAGCCGAAAGCTCTGGTGTTTTAGACCGGAGAAGAAATGAGCCAGAATAATCTGGCTCCTGGTGGCACAGTTTGGGTTCACCAGCGGCAACCTGTTTTCAGAGCAGGCTGTCCTCCAGTCGATCTCAACCCATGGTGACCCTGTGGATGAGTTATCTGTAAGACTCCCTGTCCTCCACTGTTCTGCTTAGTTCCTGTAAACTCATACCCATGACCTCCTTAATAGAGTCCATCCATCTAGCATGTGGCCATCCTCTCTTTCTGCTTCCCTCCACCTTTCCTAGCATTACTGTTTTTATTTCAGTTAGTCATGGCTTCTCATGATGTGTCCAAATTACAACATCCACAGTTTTGTCATCTTGGCTTCCAGGGAGATTTCTGGCTTGATCTGCTATAGGAACCATTTCTTTGTCTTCTTGGGTGTACACGGAATCTTCAGTACTCTCCTCCAGCACCACATCTCAAATGAATTTATTTTCTTCCTGTCTTCTTTCTTCACTGTCCAGCTTTCACATCCATACATGGTAATAGGGAACACAATGGTTTGTATGATTTCAACTTTTTATGCCCAGCTGTTTATCTTTGCATTTTAGGATCTTTAGAGATTATCATGCTACACTCTTAAAGCATTGCTATTCCACTTTAACTGCTCTGGCTGCCTCCGGTTGCATTCTGGGATTTGCAGTTTAGGAGTGAACATTTAGAACATTCAACCAGAAATGTCTTAGGACTCACTGAACTACAAAATCCAAAATGAAACAGGAGGCAGCCAGAGAAGTTAAAGTAGAATAGTAACGCTTTAAGTGTGTAATCCAATAATCTCCTAAATCTATTTCTTCATTGTCTAGGTCAGGGGTAGGCAACCTGCGGCCCGCGGGCCGGATGTGGCCCGGCAAGGCCTTGGGACCGGCCCCAGCCCGGTCCTGCCACCAATTGCCACCGGGGCCTTTGGCCTCTCGCGCGCAGGGGCAATTGTCTATAGACGCCTCATAAACATGCATTTATATTAACATTTTTTTAAAAATCAGCAAATTTTTTCACGTGTCCTCCACTTTTTTAAAAAAAAAGTGTCCACCATTTGAAAATGTTGTCCTACATTTGTCCCGGTTTATTTATTTATTTAATTTTTTTTTAAAAAAAAGTATTTAATTACTTATTTTTTGGCTTCGGCCCCCCAGTTGTCTGAGGGACAGCAATCCGGCCCCCGGCTCAAAACATTTGCCTACCCCTGGTCTAGGTTGAATTTGTACAGATTCTCTGTGGTCATTATTTTTGTTTTCTTTATGTTCAACTATAAGTCTACCTTTGCACTTTCTTCCTTGACCTTCCTTAGTAATTGTTCCAGGTCTGTGAGGTTTAATGCTAGTAGTTTGGTGTTGTCTGCGTAACTCAGATTGCAGATTTTCCTTCCTCCTATTTTCACTCCTTCTTCTGTGTCCAAGCCTGCTTTTTTACAATATGTTCTGTATATAAGTTGGGTAGAGCAGGGACGTAGCCAAGAGTGGCACTATTACTCCCCTTGATCTAGACAATATACTTCTATTGATGCAGCCTAAAATCGCATTGGCACTGTTAGCTGCCACATCACACTGTTGACTCATGTTCAACTTGTGGTCTACTTGGACTCCTAGATCCCTTTCACACATAGTTTCATTCAGCCAGGTGTCCCCCATCCTATATCTGTGCATTTCATTTTTCCGTCGTAAGTGCAGTACTTTACATTTCTCCATGTTTCAATTTCATTTGGCCCAGTTTTCTACTCTGTTCAGGTCATTTTGAATCTTGATCCTGTCCTCTGGGGTATTAGCTACTCCTCCTAATTTGGTGTCATCTGCAAATTTGATAAGTATGCCCCCAATTTTGTCCTCCAAGTCATTGATAAAGATGTTGAATTAGCACTGGGCCCAGGACAGACCTCTTGGTTTGTCATCCCAGAGCCCCCATGGGCACCAAACTGTGTGGATGCTCAAGTCCCATTAAATACAATGGTGTAGTAAAATGGTGTCCCTTATATAAAATGGCAAAATTAAGGTTTGCTTTTTAAACTGATATATTTTTTAAAATATTTTCAAACTGTGGATTGTTGAATCTGTGGCTAAGGAATCCGTAGATATGGAAGGCCAATTGTACATTGTGAGAAGCCCTAACAATGTTACTATCATAAGAGTCAATCCAAGAATGCTAGTGCAACCTCTGATGCAATGGCTCATTGTAGAAAGCAAAGGTTCAGCCAGAACACTGCTCTTTCCACTTGTAACTCAATGACACTTGTCTGCAGATAGCTCTATTGGGGTGGAGATACTTCACTATCTAATAATGAGACTTGAGAGTACCCTATGAAAGGTAGATACTCAGGGGCCTAAGGCCTCTTGCACATCTTCTTATTCCCTCATCTCATGCAAAAAGACAGGGAGGGACTTCCATATTGAGCTAGTTTTATTGAAGAGAACACAGAAAGTTGCCTTGATGCAGGCCTTCCCTTACCAACTGTCAATACTGACTTGAAGAAATTCTCCATACTCTCAAGAAAGGTGTGTTCTGATGAGCTTTGCTATCCTCCTTGACCAGAAGTGACTGTCAAATTTCAGATGTCAAACTTGACCCAGCTGAGAAGATTCTCCTAGCTGTTGAATCATGCACCCAGTGAAGAGTGAAACAAGTTTTCACAAGAATCAAAGTAATTTTAATGCATTAAGATTTCAGTCTATAGCAACATGTGAAAAGTACAGCACATTCTGTCTATAGCAACATGTGAAAAGTACAGCACATTCTGTCTATAGCAACATGTGAAAAGTACAGCACACTCACGTAACATCAAATATGCCAGTCAATGTTTCTAAAATTCTTTATTTTATTAAAATGTAACTGCATCAACTTTAATTCAATGTTAAAGTTCAGTCCCAGCTTTTTTATTTTCCTTTCTTCCCAAAAGTTTATATCTAGAATCTAATTTTTTAATTCCAATATATCTTCTTCACGTCTTCTAACAGGAGACTGCTCAAAAGGTTATACCAACACTGCTTTAATCTCAATCTATCATCTTCCTTCAAAGTGTGTGTGTGTGTGTGTGTGTGTGTGTGTGTGTGTTTTATATACACAGGAACCTACAAATCCAGTTATATTCCTTCTCTGAATTTTTCCTCTGCACTTACAGCAGGGCTCGAAAGAGGATGGCAAGGCCATAAACAAGAAATCCAGGTCAAAGATGATAAAGACAAAGCAGACAAACCACAGAAGAGTAGTTGTAGAAGAATGATCTAGGTCAGAAATTAAAAATAGGAGAGAGAACACTGAGATAACACTGCAGAAAGTGCTCACTGCTGTAGCAGAAGCAAAGGAACTGAGAACATGCAGTCAGGCCAGCCTATATATGAGAGGAGAGAGGGATGGTGGTACCACCAAAACATTACCTCTACTGCTATAGAAGCTCCAGAAGATTCACTGCACAGGTGCAGAGATCCCATTTTGTGTGAGGTCGCAGACACCATGAAGAAGAATGAGTTGTCAGCTTGCCAAAAGCAAGCTGACGCAGCTCTCTAGGAAGCATGACAGAAACCGCAATGCTAGTATGTTATTTCCACTGCAATTTTCATGTGAATAAAAAACAGCAGGACTCCCTTCTGGGAAGCATGAAAGAAACTCCCTTTGTTTCTTACTTTCCATATACCACAATGATTCTGTCTCTCTTCCAAAGTTTCTGTGTATATGTATGTTTTGATGGGTATCTGTATGCTCAGAGAAATCTCAAGGTTTTTAGGAATGTAATTTTAAAAACAAACATATATCAACAAAATGAGAGCAACCTCCAACCAAAACAAAAAACAAAGCAAAAACATATCCTGTGGATAAGCTACTGTGCCAGCTGGGAAAGATACTGGACAAGAAAATGATCACAGCAGATTACCTCTGTATACTCACTTCAAAGCATTTCCATACCTTTCTTTTATCAGAAACATACTGGACAACCATTCACTTTTATTATTTGTCTGAAGAAAAGCTTAACACAAGTCAGCACAAAAGAAATACATTTCCCCTAGATCTGTTACTAGCAGGACTTTTACTACTCTACATGGATTCTTTAGGTGTTCCAGTTTTTTATGTTGGTGTCCAAAGCATTATTTCTCCAATACACTTCCAGTAACCACAACCCATACCTTTATAATAAGTTAGCGTCCCTTCGGTACCAGGTCGGGGGGGGGGCATGTATTATGGACGCTGAAAGAGATGACAATAATATAGTATAGCTCATATCTAATGAGGACAAAAAGGTGTGAACTCCTATCAATTGTTATAGGAGAACTGAGAAAGTTAGGGCACCCAGGAGATAGCCAAGTGAACAAAGAGGCATAAGCTGGCAGTCTAGACACTCAAGTGCATAAAGCCTGCAGAATCCACCAACACAGAGGCAAGTGGGAGGGGTCCCACTGGTCATACAGGACAGGGATATATTGAAACCTAAGAGACACTGGCAAAATTTATTTCAATATTAGAAATTCAAGTCACTTCCTTTTTTAAAAAAAGAAAACCAATGCAGGGGCACATAAGAATTCAGATCATGGTTTTCAATTATAACATAGTTTTTCATTCTCATTCTAGGATTAGGCAGAAGATTCACTTGCTTCTCAATAATCCAACTAGAAAGAGAGTTTTATGTTACCACTGAAAAACCATATTGGCCTGTAATCCTAAAATCATGAATCAGCATGAAATATCTTTCCTACTAAAATTAAGGTGCATAAAGTACATAAAAATGTAAATGCTACAATTTTGAAAGTCTGCCTTGCTTCCTATTCCATCACACCATATATGGTTGTGGACAGTGATAATGTGCAGCAGTACTTATTTATGTTATTTATATAACAATGGACAAAGATTTATGCCGTATGCTTCATCTTCTCTTCCTACAAAACATCTTAAAGGCTCTAAACCATCATTTTTATAGTTCTAGTTGATATTAAGAAAAGAGGAAAAAGGTTATACTTACAAACTTCCTCTTCTAGGGAGACTAAGTTCCTTCTGGGAGAAAAAAAACAAAGAGGAAATTAGTAAACAGATGAGAGTATGTGGTTAGCAAGAATATATAAATATGCTGAAACATAACATTATTCAGATTTTCAGAGCCTGCTTTTGTGCAGGTAACTGCACTATGATTCCATCACCTCCACTCTAAATGTAACAATTGCCTATTGGATTTTTACAACCAACCAAGTTGCAATTCCAGGGCTACAAGGAATAAGGATTGCTAAGAACAGCTCACCTCTGGTTCAGTTGTAATGGACAAAGGTGGGAACTCAATATCCTCAATATACATTTTATTTCCTACCACTGAGATATATCAATATCCAAACTATGTCAGAGAATGTAACTGCCCTAGTACAGCTTGCACTGTGTTCATGGCTGTTTATAGTTACATCATTAGACCAGCCGTGTATCACAAAGGGGATACATTTCTATATAGCCTAAATCCCGTCTTCACATATATGCTTGTGGGAGATGAGATTAGCTTTTCTATAACCAAGAAAGAGATCTTGGGCTTGTGGTGGACAAATTGATGAAAATATCACTTTAATGTGTGACTGATGTGAAAATAGGCAAAAACCATGTTGGGCATAAACAGAAAAAGAAGTAAAAATAAAACACTACTTCTCCTGTATGACTCTATGCCATAGTCATTTACAGAATACTCTGTAAAGCCCTGGTCAATGTACTTCAAAACAGAATATTATTGAGCTACAAAAAACACCATGAAGGACAACCAATCCGTCAATCAGGAGGCTAAAACTACTTCCCTAAGAAGGAAGGTTACTACATTCAGCGGTGGATAGAGAGACATTTTCCTCCCACTGTCATAATATTAAACGATGCCACCACTAAAGCTGATCAGTGGGAGATTTACAACAGATTAAAAAGAAGTACAGTACTGTATCACAAGCACATAGTACAACAGTGGTATTCATTAGTTCAAGATATGTGGTGTGTGCAGTAACAGCTACCAACTTGGAAGATTTTAAAAGGATATTCAACAAATTCATGGCTGTCTACAGCTAGTACTATAATAATCATGTACTTTGATTGTATTCCCTTTTGCAACAGGGGCAGAAAACATCTGTATATCATTCACATTGGATCATAAATGGAAAAGTGTTATTGGACTCATGTATTGCTTTTCAGCTTCCCAAATTGTCTTCTCTGGAAACAGAATACTGGACTATATCAACTTTTAGTCTGATCCAGCAAGACTCTTGTGTTAATGTCAGTCATTCCAAAATACATGTTCAAAAACCCCAGTATTAACTTTTAAAAGGCAGGGAAAATCTATACAGTTTACACAGACTGTCCACATACAGTTCATGTTATAAAAAACCCAGGAGGCCATTATAGCTCTGCTTTAGCATTTTTAGTGATGAGCAGTTCATTCTGGCCATGAGTTAAGATTTCAGATTTTTTTTTTTTAAAAAAAAAACACTTTTAAACAGATATTGCTGCTCTGTCAGTTATATGTCACTGTCTTGTTTAAACGTGACTTATTTGCTTGTGTAAATCCCCTTGGTGGCTTTTTGGCTGAAAGACATTGGAGTTTATCAAACGGGAGGAATTTCTCTTAAATTCGAATGAAAAGAAAGTGGGGCCAGAACGCAATCACTTAAAGTCGCTAGTTTAGCGCAATTACGTGAATGTGCATTGCATTCAAACTGGCTTCCCATTGCCCAAAAATAGCATGCCGTTGCCCGAATTTGTATGTGGCAGTCTACCACGTAATAACATGAAACCACATGACTGCATTCGGACTGACTTCCCATTGTCTGAATTTGCATGTAGTGGGTTATCACGCAATAATGTTGAACCCCATGATTGCATTCAGATTGCCATCGGATTATACTTCCAATTTCCCTTGTCTGATAAACTCCATTATAAAAATAATCTACAGCATAATCTAACTTAGGAATCTTAAGGACTCTTTTACATCAAAGTGTCAACATTCCTAAGTGCTATATCCACCAACATAATCTGTTAATATGCTTTTTTTCCTATTTAAGATCAATATTTTTAATGTTTAATATGCTGTAAATATAATATTGCACCACTAGATGGTATCATTACCCTCTTTGGCAATCTTTGCTCAACTATGGGTTTTGTATTTTTGCATTTTTTTCCTGAACCAATGTGGCTATCTTTGTTCTTTATAAAAAAAATCAATGTTCAAATCTACTCATGTTTAAAACATTTACTTGGAAAGACCAATTTTAATGTTTCATTAATCCTTGGGGGGGAGTAGCTGTCTATTTAAAGTCTGACACCTCAGACAGTTTTGATTACAACAGTGCTGCTGTTTCCCCCCCCCCCCCCGTTTTCTAATACGTCTCCTAGATTAGTATTTAACTCTTTCTTTGACCAGCCTTCAGCAAAGGCATGTCACAACAAGCTACAGCTGACTGATCTTGGCAAGCAAGAATGGCCGGTCAGCTAAATTAGACTGCCAGAAAAAAAGAACTCTAGTAGATTTTTAAGAGGCTGTGTTAATGAATTCTGAATGGAATCTTGAAAGGTTTCTCCCTTCTCCTCTCCCTTCCCTTCTTTACAACAAGTACTTACTACAAAAACACCCAAACTCATCTGGTACTAGAAGCTAAGAAGGGTCAGGTTTGTTACCAGGTATCACTGTTAACAGGAAAGAATCCTGCCTAAGCAGTATAGCCGCCCCCCCCCTCCCATCAGAGTTTTGCATAACTGTGTGGGGAAGACCAGTGGTCTTACTGAGTTTTTGTTCCTACTGCAAATGGTGGGAGGAGGGATGTTGTCATACCTTTTCAATTCTTTCTGCTGCTACTCAGTTTTTCTCTCTCTCCAATCTCCTGTGCTATCTTGCTTCCTCCCTGCACTATTTGCCCCTCAAGCCCTCCTATATGTCCTTCCTACAATTCTGCAAAGGTAACAGTGGAATACCTTCTATCTTAGGTTTCACCTCTCCTCCTGAGAATATTCCTTTCACAAACCTCCCAGTCAATATGTTCTTGTGTCACTTAATTCCAACAGTACATTGAAAGTTTAGTAACAGGAAAGGTTGGCTCTGAAGAGCAGTTAACTGATGGGATGAGAGAAGGCAGAGTGCTTTTTTAATCTCCCTTTTACTACCTTCAGACTTTCTCCATTCCCAAGCCACACTTGAAACTATTCCCTCTCTCTGAACCAGAAAAGGAGGGGAGGACCTCTCTGATTTCTTTCAAACAATAAGAAAACAATAACACAAATCTGGTGGAACATGGGGACTGCAGTGGGTACCTTTCCAGGAAAAGGTATCTGATTACAGCACATAGCCAGATACCCCTCAGGTTCATCATCACCATCTCACTTTCGAGTCACTGAATGGTAGAGGGGAGCCCTGTAGTAAATAATGGTGAAATAGGAGGGTGACAGAAGTACCACTGAATCAGACAGAAAATCTAGCTCAGCATTATCTAATTTACTGGAAGTAGCTCCAGAATACTTCAAACAGGAATTCTTCCCAGATCTACATGGTGTATGTGGTTGTGCTTATACATCCTTTCCAATTTATGGTGACCATAAGGTGAACCTATCACTGAGATTTCTTGGCAAGATTTGTTCTCTTTGCTCTCCTCTGAGGCTAAGAAAACCTGATCTGCCCAAGATCACTCAGTGGGATTTCATGGCCAAGTGGGGGTTTTGAACACTGGTCTCCAAAGTTGTAGTCTAATGTTCAAATCACTACACCACGGTAGCTCTCACATGGCAACTACCTGGGACCTTTTGCTTTACGCTTATCATAATTTCCATATTTGCCTCCTTATATTGGAGGAAAGGCAGGATATAAGAAAATAAAGTAAAATAATAATAATAATTCTTTTTGAAAGTTTTGATGGCCTCCTGCAAAGGTAAAGAAAACTTTCACTCAGTTTGGGACACCTTCTTTCCTTCTAAAACCAAGAAGTCTTCTGGTCTGCTTTAAAAGCTCAGTCCACAGGGGAACAATTTTTGCTTTGAAGGTAAATCTATCAGTAGATAATAACAGGGCCTCAGCATTTAAAGGTAGAATAGGGTAAGGGGATTCTTGATCACCAAATATCCTTCCCTACAACATAATGACATGGCAAATCTGCCCTGGATGTTAGTTTATTTGGAAAAGGGGAAGAAGAGCACTAGAACTTTTCTTTATACTGTATAGCTTTCTTTATACAACACACTATGATTAATATAGTAGCTGAAGTAACTCTTCTCTTCCCATCAGATGTCACTTGAGAAAAGCTTGGCAATAACTCACACAGCTATGCACTCATAACTATCAACAGGAATCACAGCAGGGAAATTAGTATGCCAGCCAAACTAATGAAGCCTGTTTGGAAACTACTTATTAATGGTATTCCAGGCTTGCAGCATTCTGGTTTAACTGTATGTAGTTCATATAAAGGTGTGGGTTTGTTTGTTTTTTGCCATCTTACAAAATGTTTCCAGACATTAATGTAAAAATGGCAGCCCAATAAAGTATACTGCCAAACTGTAACCCTTCTATTTGATCTAGTTTTTGCCCACAGCAGTAATTCCTCCCAGTTCAATAAATCTCTTACTAAATGTTCCCATTACATTTAATGTTTTGTATCACATAAAACTCAACCCACAAAAACAACAGAGGAAAATCAAAGTACAGTAAAATGAAGAGTAAAATTTTAGTTGGTTTAGTTGTCACAATACAAACGTTTTATGAAATGGTTGTAAGTACTTTATAAAGATGGTGAACAAACTGCTATGATTTCATTTTAATAGCTTCCCATTTTACCTGAAAAAAGTAAAATGTTCAAGTCTTATAATTTTTTTTTATTTAATATGTACTTTCTAATTCAGAAGATGTTACTCTTTCTAGCTGCTTTTTCCAACCCTGAGTCTGGACACCATAGGTTGCAGTCATAGGTTACTTTTTGGATGGGAATCGTTTTTTGCAATGAAAAACTGTAATAATTCCTCCGCAATTCTTTGTAAAATTTATAAAGTTATTGTCGTCATTGTATTAATTCTTGTGAAAACTCTTTTGACATAGTTTGCTAAGTTTAACATACTGTATATTCTCACTTCACCCAATACTGAAACAGTTGCTCCTCTGGTGGCTAATTCCAATTGACACTTATTTTTTTTCTACATCTTAGTCCCTGCTGCTCTTATTTTCACTTTCCTATCTTCATTTTTCAATATGGCTGTGGTGCCATGTAAGCACTCATCATGTGTTCACAGCAGAATGATACATAATGTCATCCACAACTGCATGAGTCACAATAGTGTTTTCATGAAAATGTTAAAAAGAAAAATGGAACCCTTCAGGACACTAAAGGCTGACAATCACTGAGATAAGTGGCAGTCTCCCAACATGATCATCTGAAATTATCTATCCATGCAGGAAAGAAACAAATGAAATACAGTTCCACTAAGCAAGAAAGAATATCATCCAAAAGAATATCATGGCTCCAGGGAAGTGAACAACGACACTCCCCCATACTTTTCCTGAAACAATCTATAATCACAAAAGACGCAGTTATTATGGTAAAACCTGGTTAAAATCCTGTCAGAAAATCAGCTAATCTTAAAAAACAAAAACAAAATAGTTTTGTTTACTATTCACCTAAAAAGTAAAGGAAACCCTAAAATTGGGTTTGATTTTAAGTTTAAAAAATGTGTTTGAGCACTGAATATCAACTAAACCATACAACATTTATAAAGCTGTCTTTCATTTAATATACAAAGTAAAGAAGTTAGTAGTCATCTCCAAAGTTTCTTGAAGATTGATCTACGCTGAAACTACTATTCTCACTAATTCAGGGACTAGATTTCCAAGCCAAATACTGAACGACTATCCCTGTGACACTAACATTATCACTTTTCTTCTTCTGTACGCTATGGCAGATCTTGAAGAAGACAGCATTTATATATGCTACCGTATTGATGGCAGCCTGTTTAACTTAAGCCCCCTGAGGGCTCACACTAAGACTCTAAACTATCTAGTCCATGAGCTGCTTTTTGCTGACGATGCTGCCCTCATTGCCCATATGGAAGCAGCTCTGCAGCGCCTAACATCTTGTTTTGCTACAGCTGCAGAGCTCTTTAGGCTGGAAGTCAGTCTGAAGAAAATGGAAGTTCTCCACCAGCCGGCACCAAAGGAAGAACACTACCATCCCCACATCACTGTAGGCAAATCTGTGCTCAAGTCCGTCCAGCAGTTCACCTACTTGGGAAGCATCATCTCCTCAGACGCCAAGATAAATAAAGAGACTGATCACAGACTAGCAAAGGCATATAGTGCATTCAGAAGGCTTCACAAAAGAGTCTGGAGTAACAAACACTTGAGGCGAAGCACAAAAATCAGTGTGTATAGAGCCATTGTACTGTCTATTCTCTTTTATGGGTCTGAAACATGGGTCACCTATTGCCAACACCTACGACTCCTCGAACGCTTTCATCAACGCTGTTTACGCACAATTCTAAATATACACTGGACTGACTATGTGACAAATGCTGCTGTCCTTGAGCAAGCAGGGATCACTAGCATTGAGGCCATGCTACTGAGGACGCAGCTGCGCTGGGCAGGACACGTTTCTAGGATGAAGGACCATCGCCTCTCAAAAATAGTATTCTACAGTGAACTTGCCACGGGTCAGCGTAAGAGGAGCACACCAAAGAAGAGATAGAAGGACTCCCTGAAACAACATCTCAGGCTTGGCCAAATTGATCACCAACAATGGTCCGCCCTGGCCTCGCATCAGGAGGCTTGGAGATGCACTATCCATGATGCTGCAGCCTTTTTTGAAAGCTCACGCCGAATGAGTCTCGAAGAGAAACAACAATGCAGAAAGAACCACAAGCCACATCACCCAAGGAGACTTTCTGCTGTGCTTTCTGCAACCGGACTTGTTTATCTTGGATTGGCCTTTTTAGTCATCAATGTGCTTGT
Source organism: Sceloporus undulatus (assembly GCF_019175285.1). Classification (NCBI taxonomy): domain Eukaryota; kingdom Metazoa; phylum Chordata; class Lepidosauria; order Squamata; family Phrynosomatidae; genus Sceloporus; species Sceloporus undulatus. Next base: position 75,503,320 of record NC_056525.1, on the reverse strand, counting down.
AGAAAGCACGGGATGAGTCCTTCCTGGATCTTCGTTCGCGAAGAAAAGCCAGAGAAACAGTTTTTTAAAACATCTTTTGCCTGAAGAGGCCAGCAGAGCTTTGAAAACTTGCATGTGTTTTGTAAATTTTAGTTGGCCATTGCTCTTTTGTGGATTTTAAATTTGTCTAGACAGTGGGTCCTTGGTATCCCCTGGGGTTTGGTTCCAGCCCCCCCCCCCCCCCCCCTGGATACCAAAATCTGGGGATGTTCTAGGTTCATTATGTACAGTGGCTTAATAAAATAGTTTCCCTTTCTCAGAAAAAAGGCAAAATCAAGGTTTGCTTTTTGGATTTTCTTTAAATTTTTCAAGCTGTGAGTAGTTGAATCCATCAATGCAGAATCCATGGATATGGAGGGCTGACTGTGTTCAGCCAGTAATATATTTCTCTCTTGACAAAACCCTGCTTTTTAGGAAAAGTTCCACAGAATACCAATTGGTACCTGCCTAATTTACTGCCCACATTTTCAAACAGAGTTAAGAAAGAGTCTTTAATATTCTAAGGGTGGACTATTGTATTATTTACACAATTTATTCAACATTAGAGGAATCCAAATCAATAATATCTGTTTAAGAATAATTTTGTATCCAATAATTAGGATCAACAAACTAGAGGCAGAGCCATTAGTGGAGTAGCACCTTTCAGCCTCCTTTTTTAAGCTGCAGCTCCTCCATCTCCTTCAAAACTTCATGAGAGATTTCCATAATACCAATAAAGAACCACATTGGGAACATGAAAAATCATCGAAAATCAAGGAACATACTCCCTGTATAATCAGAAGTGCCTTCCGGTCATATTATCACTCTACCAGATTTAAGCCATCAATGGAAATCTCTATTATGGTACTTATTCTAATATCATAAAATATCTTTATCAAATAAAGTCTCCATCATTTAGTGACCACATTAAACAATTGCCAAATGTTCTTATTACTATATGGGAGATACCGTAAATCATCAATGCCTTAAAACTAAATAATGTACCAGGTTTACAAGGACTATGAGCTGAAATTTATAAGAAGGTATCTTTTGAAGAATATGTTTATTACTAATACTCATACTGAGGCAGCTTACAGCATTTTAAACTACAACAAAACAGATAACACATAACTGAAGGTGGCTAATGTTGTATATATAGATTTCCTCTAGATCTCAGCTGCCACTGTGCTTTTGAATCTCTGTGCCATGGCAGAACTCAGAGCAAAGATAAGGTGCAGAGAATAAAAATGTTAATCACTCAGACACTGTTTTTAAAAACTGCAAAATTTCAAATCAGTAGCCAACAATTAATGCAACAGTATGTAGAGAGATCCCATAGCATCTTTGAAGCTAACTCACAATTTACACAAACAAAGGATTTTGAATTTGTATTGGCATTCTCACATGCCTATGGCATATATATATGTGCGTGTGTCCATGTGCGTGTCCGTGGCTTCCACGCCACCCGATGCATCTGAGTAAGTAGACTGAAGTCTACGAAAGCTCATGTTGCCAAATTCTTTATTTCAATTAGTCTCAAAGGTGCTACAAGATCTCTCTACAGACTGATTCTAGAGACTAACATGGCTGTATCTTTGAATTAATACAACAGAAAATGTTGCATATCAAATGCAGTGTGTTTCCACACTGAAATGGAAAATATTACAGCCGACTATTCACGTCCGTGGGGGTTCAGTTCCAGACCCCCACCCCTATGAATAGCAAAACCTGTGGGACCACAAGTCCTGTTCTTTCCAATAGTGGCATGAAGTGCATGCAACCACATTGGCACAGCTATATGTGTGCACCGCCTTTGGGGAGAATGGGGCGGCACCATCCACGGATGGCAAGCCTATGAAAGAAGAGAGCAGACTGTATCAATATAATCTATAGAAACATATCAAAAGAATTATCCTAGCAGAACCTGTATATAGTCAAACCTCTGTATCCGCAGGGGATCCATTCAGGACCCCCGCCCCACGGATACCAAAATCCATGCATGCTCAAGTCCTGTTTTTCTTAATGGCAGTGCAATGTGCATGCACACACTACCACAACCATGTACACATGTAGCCATCAAGAAAAACGGGTGCTTGCTGTCTGCATATGGCAAGTCTGCCAATACGGAGGGTGGACTATATATATAATTTTGCTTATCATTGATTAATGAATACAACTGGTCACAGAAAATATCGCTGATCTATAAATTCCTACCGTCCGTCCCATGGGCTAACAGACTCCCTAGCCGAGCTGACACAGCTGGTCTCGGAACTGGTGTTGGAGTCTCCCAGACTTCTTGTTCTGAGGGACCTCAACATCCCTTTCGAGGCCGGCTCACAAAATCTGACGGGTGCAGCTCGGGAGTTCATGGCTTCCATGACAGCCATGGGCCTGTCCCAGTTAGTCTCAGGCCCAACGTACTGCGCAGGTAATACGCTCATTGTCGTCTTTGGTACGGATTGGGAGAACCCGTGGGCAGAGGTATGTAGTACCTCTGCCTTGTCATGGACGGACCATTTCCTGATCGAGGTCCGACTTAAGGCAACTACCCAAATCCCCCCCGGGGGTGGAGGACCTATTAGGATGGTCCACCCTCGAAGGCTGATGGAACTCAAAAGGTTCCAAGAAGCCTTAGAGGGGTTTATGGTTGGATCTGACGGTGATTCTGTTGATGCCCTGACTAACATCTGGGATAATGATCTCTCCAGGGCTATACACAGTATTGCTCCTAAGCATCCATTCTGGCCCACTTCTAATAACAAATCCTGGTATACGGAAGATCTCCGGGAAATGAAGGGGGCTGCGCAACAACTAGAGCGCAGCTGGCAGAGACACCAGCGCTTATCCGACAAGACACTCCAGGAGGCTCTTTTGAAGTCTTATGGAGTGGCAATAGGTGCAGCAAAGAACTCCTTCTATGCTGCACGTATTGCGTCTGCAGAGTCACGTCCAGCAGAGCTGTTCAGGGTGGTTAGGGAACTGACTCAGCTTCCTCCCGCTCTGAACCCTATTTTAGAACCAACTAAAGCCTGCTGTGATGATTTTAACAACTTCTTTGCAGATAAAATCTCTCGGATAAGGGCTGATCTCAACGCTGGCGCTTCATCAGAAACAATAGAAGAGGTGTCCAGAGCTTCCGTGGGCTCTGTTAAAATAGATCACTTTGAGTTTGTGCATACTGATGAAGTGGACAAGCTTCTTGGAAGTGTAAGGAAGACAACGTACTCTCTCAATCCCTGCCCTTCTTGGCTGACCGCCCAGGGTGGCGATGTGGTAACATCATTATTGCGGCGCATAATTAACGCATCATTCAGGGAGGGAAAATTTCCATCTAGTTTAAAACTAGCGATAGTCAAACCGCTACTTAAAAAACCTCCCTTGACCCCCTGATAAGGAACAACTATAGGCTGGTCTCATTATTGCCTTTCTTAGGCAAGGTGATCGAGAGAGCAGTTGCCTACCAGCTCTAATCTGTGTTGGAGGAAACCAATTATCTGGTCCCATTTCAAACTGGCTTCAGAGCGGGATTTGGAGTTCAGACTGCCATGGTCGTCTTAGTCGATGATCTCCGTCTGGGCACTGACAGAGGAAGTGTGACCTTGTTGGTGCTTTTGGACATCTCAGCGGCTTTCGATACCATTGACCACGGTATCCTTCTGGAATGCCTAAGGGAGTTCAGTATCGGGGGCATTCCTACCTCTTGGGCAGATTCCAGATGGTGCAGTTGGGGGACACTTGCTCCTTTCAGAGGGAAGTTACATCTGGTGTCCCTCAGGGAGCTATCTTGTCCCCCACTTCGTTTAACATTTACATGAAACCGCTGGGAGAGATCATCCGGAGACACGGGGTGCGGTATTATCAGTATGCTGATGACACCCAAATATGCTTTTCTGTCTCTCCGACTGATGCAGTGACTAAGGATGGAGTCTCTCCTTTGAACGCCTGCCTGGAGTCAGTAATGGGCTGAATGAGGGAAAACAAACTCAGTCTGAATCCAGAGAAAACGGAAGTGCTTGTGATAGGTTCCCCAGGCCCGGGGAAGGAAGTTTATCCACCTGTCCTGAATGGGGTCACACTTCCCCTGAAGAATGAAGTTCACAGTTTAGGAGTACTTCTGGACTCGTCTCTGCAGTTGACATCTCAAATAGATGCGACGGTCAGAAGTGCTTGCTATCAATTTCGGTTGATACGCCAAATGCGACCCTACCTGGGCCAAAGGGACCTTGAAACTGTGGTACACACTCTGGTAACCTCTCATCTAGATTTCTGTAATGTGCTCTACATAGGGCTACCCTTGTACCAAGCCTGGAAGCTTCAGCTAGTACAAAACATGGCAGCAAGATTGGTCACTGGTCACCGGTGCATCCAAGTTTGACCATATAACACCTATTCTGAAAGGTCTCCACTGGCTGCCTATTCACTTCCGAGCACAATACAAGGTGTTGGTTATTACCTATAAAGCCCTATATGGCTTGGGCCCGAGTTACCTGAGGGACCGTATCTCCCCATATAATCCGCCAGCACACTCAGGACGTCCAGGAAGAACTTGTTGGAAATTCCATCTTCCAAACATGTTTCTACATCCCAGATGGCCTATTCAGTGGCACCCCCACAAATTTGGAATGGTCTCCCCGAGGAGCTCCATCTTGTGACCTCCCTGGTAACATTTTTAAAAAGGCTCAAAACCTTCCTCTTTTGTCAAGCCTTCCCCCCTGTAAAATGAAGCTGTGTATTCCCGTTCCCATCGATTCTCTGCCTTACCCTGTTGGATGATTGTGTTCAGATTTTGTATAATTTGTATTAGTGTATTTTATCTATTTTTATGAGATGTTTTTAATGGTTTTTATATGGTCTAAACCGCTTTGATCTATGGAAAAGCGGTATACAAATAAA